>NC_139717.1:1551210-1788710 GCF_964188405.1 Protomyctophum parallelum
TTTATTGTCAGTTCACACTGAAATTTGTCTTGCGACCCAGCAGCCAAGTATGCAGAGGTCGATTGGTAGACAAAGGACCTCTTTAGTCTGACCTTATTGTATGCTGGTACACCATATCTCCTTCCTGAAGGTAGCAACCTATATTCTCCATACAACACATGCTTAGTATTAGAGGTGATATTCCTTGCTAACCTTAGGATGCTGTTATCATATGTGGATGTATAAAGTTTCTGAAGTTGTTGTCCAACAATCTTTGAACAAATGTTCAGTTGTTGCAGCAGTTGTGACTTTAGGGCTGCAGACAAACATCCATACCACGTGGTACTACAGTACTGAAGAACACTCATAATAACAGAAGTGAAAAACAAAAGAAGAATCCGTCTACTAGCACCGAAGGATCTTAGACGGCGAAGGAAGTAGATTCTTTGCTTTGTTTTCTTACACACTGAATCAATCTGATCTTTCCATGACAAAAGATGGTCTATTACTACTCCTAGATATTTGTACGAACACACCTGGTTGATCGGTTCACCATGAATAGTAATGGGGGATCTGTGTATCTCTGGTGGTGTACCAAAAACAATCTCTTCTGTCTTTTTTGTGTTACAATTTACAATTTACAATTTAGGCATTTAGCAGACGCTCTTAATCCAGAGCGACTTACATTTAAGCAAGAACAAAAGCATGGGAATACATCACATAAAAGCATTTATCATGAAACATGCGTAAGCTAAGAAAGTAACAGTGGAATATCTATATAATGAAACTATACATACATATAATGAAACTATACATACACTATACATATAATACTATATATACATATAAACTATACATATTTACTACTATGCTATACATATGTACTATGGCGTGCTATGACTAAATACAATACAATTATAGTGCTGTCTACATAACATGCTATAAGTCTGTATCAAATGCTATCTAAGGCAACATAAATGCTATCTAAGGGGGTAGGGTAAGTGCTATGGGCCATGATGGAGTCTGAAAAGGTGGGTTTTCAGGCTACGGCGGAAGATTGGGAGTGATGCTGCAGTTCTGACTGCAATGGGAAGTGCATTCCACAGTTTTGGAGCCAGAAGGGAGAAGAGTTTGGGACGTGTGGAGCGTTGTCCCGGCGTTTTTAGTGAGGGTACTTCCAGCTTCCCTGCGTTGGCTGATCTGAGTGCGCGGGAGGGTTTGTAGGGTTCAATCATACTTGTAAGATATGGGGGAGCCATACCTTTGGTTGCTTTGAATGCCAGCATCAGAGTTTTGTATTCTGTGCGGGCAGCGACCGGGAGCCAGTGGAGGGAGCGGAGCAGGGGGGAGACATGTGAGAATTTTGGCTGGTTGAAGACCAAGCGAGCTGCTGCATTTTGGATCAGCTGGAGAGGCTTAAGTGCACATGCTGGTAGGCCAGTAAGGAGGGAGTTACAGTAGTCGAGTTTTGACAAGACTGTTGTCTGGATTAGGAGCTGGGCTGATTCCTGGGTGAGGAACGGTCTAATTCGTCGTATGTTATAGAGTGTGAACCTGCAGGATCGAGTGACAGCTGTGATGTGAGCTTTGAACGAGAGCTGACTGTCCAGGACAACACCAAGATTCCTGGCTGTTGGGACAGACGTTACCAGGGCGTTGTCTACGGAAATAGTTAGCTCCCGCATAAGGCAGGACTTAGCTGGGAAGAAGAGAAGCTCAGTCTTGTCTGGGTTCAGCTTGAGATGGTTGGAGGACATCCACTGTGAGATGTCAGCCAGGCATGCAGTGATGCGCTCTTCCACCTGAGTGGTAGAGGGGGGGAAGGATAGGAACAGTTGTGTGTCATCGGCGTAGCAGTGATAGGATATATTGTGAGCAGAGATGATAGTGCCAAGGGATTTAGTGTACAGTGAGAAAAGGAGGGGACCAAGTACAGATCCCTGTGGGACCCCAGTTTGGAGGGTTCGGGGGGATGATAACAGACCTTTCCAGGAAACCTGGTAGGTCCGGTCGGTGAGGTAGGAGGATAACCACTTTAGTGCCGTTCCACCGATGCCTAGCTCCGCTAGGGTGTCTAGGAGCAGCTGGTGGTTCACTGTGTCAAATGCTGCTGATAGGTCTAGGAGAATCAGTACTGCAGAGTGGGAAGCAGCTTGGGCAGCATGTAGTGCTTCTGTGACTGCCAGCAGGGCAGTTTCTGTGGAGTGGGCCTTCTTGAATCCGGACTGGTTGGGATCCAGTAGGTTGTTCTGTGAGAGATGGAGAGAGAGCTGGTTGGAGACGACACGTTCAATGGTTTTAGAAATAAATGAAAGGAGTGATACTGGTCTGTAGTTCTTGACATCTGAAGGGTCAAGGGTTGGTTTTTTGAGGAGTGGTGTTACTCTGGCTGACTTGAGGGCAGATGGGACGCAGCCTGAGGTTACTGAGGTGTTGATGATGGAGGTGATGAAGGGGAGCAGATCAGGTGCGATGGTTTGGAAGATTGGAGACGGGACAGGGTCAAGAGGAGTTAATGATGAGAGCGTTGTTGATGAGAGCGTTGTTATCACTCCATTCAACCACCTTATTTACTCTGTGTTGGTGCAGTCCAGGATCACTGGAACTATCTAGGAGAGAAATCAAAACTGTATCATCTGAGTATTTTAGAATGTATTGGTCTGGTGTGTCAGTGCGACATTCAGACAGGCATTCCTCAATACGACAGCTGTCAGTATATAGGGTGAAAAGTACAGCTGAGCTCACACAACCCTGGGGAGCACCAACATTAGTAGTTAATGCTGATGAGAGGGTTGTGTTCACTTTCACCCTCTGTACTCTGTTAGTAAGAAAAGAAGCATACCAGTGAATTAAGTATGGATTCAGTTCCAACTGTACCATTTTTGACACTAGTATATCAGACTGTATTGTGTTGAAAGCTGAAGAAAAGTCTAAGAATAGCACTCTCGCATGATTCTTATTTGACTTATCTAGGTGTTTTGTAATTAAGTGGACCAGTGTGACAACCGCATCCTCTGTACCGCAACCCTTTTTGTAGGCAAACTGACTGGGGTCGAATTTGTCTTTGGTTATACTGACAAGATGTTGTAACAGTATTCTTTCAAGTGATTTCATAATCACTGAAGTGAGAGCTATGGGTCTGTAATCCTTATGTTCTTTTGGACATTGGATTTTGGGTAGTGGTTTTATGTGTGAGGTTTTCCAAGACAGGGGAATTGTGTGTGTGTGTCTACAGAGGATTGGAATATTGGTTGCCACACTGGAGCCAGCTCAGATGCAAAGTGTTTGAGGAGAAAAGCACTGCATTCATCTGGCCCATTAGCTAGTGTTGGTTACTGTTACTCTGTCATACACAATGGGAAGAGGACTGACCTCCCTGTCCGTCCCTCTGGAGGACGCTCCAACGGGGTCTACAGAGTAGCAGTGTACGTGGACCGTCCCGCTGGGACTCTGTCCTTCTATGACGTGTCCTCAGAGGACACTCTGACCCACCTGTACACCTTCCAGATCACGTCCACTGAACCGCTATGTGCTGGGTTCAGTTTGTGGGGGAGTGGCTCCTCAGTGTTTCTGTGTGAGCAGAGATAGTCTCTATGCGAGGGTCACATCAGGTCACCATGGTTACTCCACGTGTCATCATCATCATGATGATGACGAGGAAACAGACAGATAAGACCAGATATGTTTTTGGCCATTCCAGTCTATATTTAAAAGCTGCATCAGGGTGATATAGTTTTTTTTTTGTCTTTAAACAAGCTTGTCATGAGAAGTGAACCTTATAGTATGCATAGTACAGAATAGATGTATTTATGTTAGTACATAAAACATGGTAATAAGAAAATACTATTAGTAGGGCCGGGACTAATTGCGATTAATTTAGATTAATTAACTACAGAAAAATGTATCGCGATTAACTACAGATAAATTAATCGCACCTTTTTTTTCACCGCGGAACGTTTCTCACTGGGCGCTTTTCTATAGTACTGAAAAGTCACCCCATTTTGTGTTGCCTAGAACTGGAGGTCTGACAAAAAACAGTAACAATATGAAGTAAGTACAGCTTTGTGATGTCACTGTGAAGAGAGAGCCAAGATGGAGACCTGAATCACCTGATGCAGGGCCATGTCACTGTGACAGAGAGAGCCAAGATGGAGACCTGAATCACCTGATGCAGGGCCATGTCACTGTGACAGAGAGAGCCAAGATGGAGACCTGAATCACCTGATGCAGGGCCATGTCACTGTGACAGAGAGAGCCAAGATGGAGACCTGAATCACCTGATGCAGGGCCATGTCACTGTGACAGAGAGAGAGCCAAGATGGAGACCTGAATCACCTGATGCAGGGCCATGTCACTGTGACAGAGATAGACAAGATGGAGACCTGAATCACCTGATGCAGGACCATGTCACTGTGACAGAGAGAGACAAGATGGAGACCTGAATCACCTGATGCAGGGCCATGTCACTGTGACAGAGAGAGCCAAGATGGAGACCTGAATCACCTGATGCAGGGCCATGTCACTGTGAAGAGAGAGAGCCAAGATGGAGACCTGAATCACCTGATGCAGGACCATGTCACTGTGACAGAGAGAGAGCCAAGATGGAGACCTGAATCACCTGATGCAGGACCATGTCACTGTGACAGAGAGAGCCAAGATGGAGACCTGAATCACCTGATGCAGGGCCATGTCACTGTGAAGAGAGAGAGCCAAGATGGAGACCTGAATCACCTGATGCAGGACCATGTCACTGTGACAGAGAGAGCCAAGATGGAGACCTGAATCACCTGATGCAGGGCCATGTCACTGTGAAGAGAGAGACAAGATGGAGACCTGAATCACCTGATGCAGGGCCATGTCACTGTGACAGAGAGAGCCAAGATGGAGACCTGAATCACCTGATGCAGGGCCATGTCACTGTGACAGAGAGAGACAAGATGGAGACCTGAATCACCTGATGCAGGACCATGTCACTGTGACAGAGAGAGAGCCAAGATGGAGACCTGAATCACCTGATGCAGGACCATGTCACTGTGACAGAGAGAGAGCCAAGATGGAGACCTGAATCACCTGATGCAGGACCATGTCACTGTGACAGAGAGAGAGCCAAGATGGAGACCTGAATCACCTGATGCAGGGCCCAAGGGTTCATTTGGTTCCATTTGTACTTCTCCGGGCCCCGGTTGTCCCTGGGCCCGATGTTAAGAAAAGGTATACTATATTATGTAACTGCATTAACCCATTCTGACCTGAGATCAGATTCACACGAGGTTTCCGCCGGACACACACTGGTCTGATGAACCCATTCTGACCTGAGATCAGATTCTAAAAATGTCAGTCGTTCTTCAATTTTTCAAAAATAGCAGACCTACAAGCTCGTATCGCGCCACTCGGTGGCGCGATATGAGCTTGTAGATCTGCTATTTTTCAATAGCTAAAGCATAACATGATGCCGACACCAAAATGGGTGCCCGGTCAGAATGGATTAATGTTGACTGTTGTTATTGGTGGGTTTTTTTAGAAGTTGAAGTGAAAGTTGGTATATTGGTCCATTAAGGATGGGCCAATAGGATCCATACAACCATTTTGTAGACCATTATAAGGCCTATGGATGAGCCAATAGGATCCATTCAAACCATTATGGGTGAACCATCCGACCATTCAAAGATCATTGTTTTCTAAATGGACCGTAGGCCTAATGCTTCTTAATGATGTAAAGTCCAATGTCATCTGACAGCAGAGTTCAACACTTCCATTCATACAACATAATGTTTGTTACCGTATTAAATAGTATGTTTGTTACATTTTGTTAAAAATAAATAAAGATTAAGATCCTTGAGTAAAACAAAGTGTTGTCTCCTCCTACATGTGTGTGTTTGGAACAGGACGTTGTCATGGGTTATGCTTTACATTAGATTTAAGCAATAAGCCACGAGAGGTCTCAGGTTACTGGGTATTTTACACTGGCTGGGAGCGTAGGCAGACCCCACGCGCAGCGGAGGGTCTTCTACCTCCCAGCCAGTGTAAAATACCCGGTAAGATGGGGCCTCCAGTGGCTTATTGCTTTTCTAAAACGGTTACAAACATATAGCAATATTAAAACTATTAAATTCACAAAAGTATCTACGCTTTGTGCCACCAGAGCGAGTGACCCAGAGCCAAAACACTTCCTTGTTTTGCTCAAGGACTGTCTAAAGAGGACGGGACGCGAAGACCGTACGGGCGCCGCCATGTTGCTCACATGGTGCTCCATGGAAGGAAAGAAACATGCGCAGCGGGCTATATGCAGCCAACACTTCCTCGTTCAGCTTCCTTGGTCTCAACTGCGCATGTTTCTTTCCTTCCATGGAGCACCGTGTGAGCAACATGGTGGCGCCCTTACGGTCTTCGCTTCTTGTCCTCTTTAGACAGTCCTTGGTTTTGCTCCGCAAGTAGCCTATGTGACGGGAGAATAGCGCTTGATGTATTTATGGGGCTGCCTGGAGCCACACATTCACAGTCATATGAGCCGGGCGGTGCTTAGACGCCCCGCACGGCATGTGTTTGTAAAGCAATCAAGCGCTCCCCTTCCCCAGTTCAGCTACAAGGCTGCAGTTTGATACAAAGTGATTGAAGGAGTGGGTTATCGGTGAAATTTACACCGGTCACGTGACGGTAACCAGCCAATCAGAATGAAGTATTGGGACTACCCGTTTTAGAATGTGCATTACATTCACCCACATTATATTTTAGATTATTTTTTTAACCACTTCCATAAATCGGGCTACCCCAGGTGTCGGCTCCCTGCTTTTTGACATGGCATGCTCAGAATAGTGACACTAAGGGTTCATAAACATTAAGGAGAGAGAGGATTAGGCTACTTATACTTTAACAATCATAGCACTAATTATATTGCACAAAGTATTTTAATTATTATTCTAGTCACAACTCATCTATGATGAGGGAGGCATTCTCAAGCCAGAGAGGAGTTGCACCACTCAGTTCACACGGGTGTGATTTTTATATATATAGCACAATTCAGACAATTATAGTTCAAAGTGTAGTTCAAAGTAGTATCTAATTTAGATAGCATTGTATGTAGACATATATAGCACTATATAGTATATGTTTCATTATAGATATTCTTCTTATAGCTTTAATCATCATCATCATCATACTATCATACTATAATTAACCGAATGTCTGAGTGTGTGTCCGTGTGTATGTGTGTGTGTGTGTGTGTGTGTGTGTGTGTGTGTGTGTGTGTGTGTGTGTGTGTGTGTGTGTGTGTGTCTGTCAGAAACAGTGCCGTAACTCCTTACTGCCTGCACCAATCACAGTGATCACACAGGCATTGACCATATGAATATGGGGGGCGTAACGAAGCCCTTTTTTCGATTTGACACATTAATGATTATTAATTTATTTATTAGTCAATTGCAAACGCACCCGGGCGCAGTACCCTTCACGGCCACAAGGGGGGGGCAAATATCTCACAACGGGTAAGGACTAGTATGTATAATTCATGATGACTCTTTATGTATATGAGGTACCATGTTTTTTGTTCTTGCTTACTGTAAATCGCTCGATTAATCGATTCATTAGGAGCGTCGGCTATAAATGCTTCACAGGAAGAAGAAATATTTTGCGATTTTGCCACCAAGTTACTTACATTTTAAATGATATATAATATTTCAAAACAATTTAATATAAACCATGAAAAGTTGAATCATACACTTCAATGCAGCCAGATACTGTTACGTCAGTCAATCTTACTGTCATGAAATGAATGAATAAAAAAGTGTGTGCGTGTGTGTGTGCGCGCGCGCGTGCGTGTGTGTGCGTGCGCGTGTATAGTGCGTACTGGCCCTGGGAGCTGTCTGGTGTTCTGAGCAGCGGGGGCCGGGGGGGGGGGGGGGCGGGGGTTTCCTAGAGCTGTGGTGGGATCCATATTATACCCTGGGTACCCCCAATGTTGTCCAGCAGGGGGAGGTGTTTTACCAGGCTAGGATCCAGACGCATGTGCATGTATTTAAGTCATCAGGACGCCCGGCGCCAGCTTTTGGCAACACGCCAACAAACACTCAACGCGCTGCTGTAGTGTTTGTTACAACAGGCCCGGCCGTTTGTTTGCATAAATAACTCGTAATGTAACATGTAATTGACATGGACATCGAGTAGAGTCGTCAGTGTTTTTAACCAGGCTGGTGGAAAACAAAAACAAATCTTCTACAATATTAAAGAAGCTGTGGAAACAGAAGTCTTCACTCTGCAGCCTATCAATCAGGTGAGCGTTCGTTTGCAGGTGTTCGCTTATTTAGCTCAGTTGGTTTTCAACCCTTTTCACATCAAGGTCCATCAGCCTATATTTATTCTCCATTTGAGCCACGGAGAATTATAGTCTCTTATCACGTTATCAGACCCAAGAACTATTAGAATATTTTGTTTTCCTTGGATAAGATTGAGGTATTTATCAACAGTTTGCAGAATGGCTACATTTCACATGAAAGCACAACTCGATACAAAGACTGTTACTGTGGAGTGGAACGACACCATGATAAAGCATTACACTTCTTTACGTCAGGGTCCACCCTGTTCAATTCATCAGAACATTTAGAGACGGTAACAATTGAATACACTTAAGATTTTGTCCACAATTCCATGCTGTATTGATGTTGGTACCATTAGGAGAGATAACAGGCTGTATTGATGTTGGTACCATTAGGAGAGATAACAGGCTGTATTGATGTTGGTACCATTAGGAGAGATAACAGGCTGTATTGATGTTGGTACCATTAGGAGAGATAACAGGCTGTATTGATGTTGGTACCATTAGGAGAGATAACAGGTTGTATTGATGTTGGTACCATTTAGGAGAGATAACAGGCAAACGTTTAAAATGACAATTATTTATTACGCCTAATGCAGATATTTAACAATAATGTTACTCTGACGTGTCCATTTGGTTTAATTCTACTATCTCAAGAGTTAAAGATCTAATAAGGGTCCATTTGGTTATGGGGACCACCTGGAAGGACCAATGGTGCACTAGCTTAGCTAATCAACTGCTTATCATTAAAGGAATTGATGGAAGTGCTTCTATAACTTAGAAGCATTGATAAAGCAGCAACTAGTTAGTTGGAAGCATTGTTGTTTTGTGTGATGTGATATGAAGCTTTTATTTGCTGGAGTATTTCCAATTTGACATACTGTGTGTGTGTGTGTGTGTGTGTGTGTGTGTGTGTGTGTGTGTGTGTGTGTGTGTGTGTGTGTGTGTGTGTGTGTGTGTGTGTGTGTGTGGCTGGCTATTTGGACACGTGAGCTTGTAGATCTGCTATTTGTATACATTTCATACAAAGCTTCCCCCTGGGTCCACAGTTGATATTGCTTATTGTGCAACATTGTGATTTGTATTACTACCACACACACACACACACACACACACACACACACACACACACACACACACACACACACACACACACACACCTGAGTCAAATGACTAATTGACATCACCAGCTGGATTGGAAGTGCCTGTTAATGTGTGTGGTGTTTCATATATTTCCTGGTGTACAACATATAGACCATGTTTAAATGGTGAATGTATTGGGCCTTTTGAAATATAGTGGAATCACTTTGGAAATGAATTTATGATTAAGAGTCTAGCTTAGTTTAGCTGCATAATGCGATGAATCTAGAGTTGCAATCTACCCTCCATTGACATCCCATTGATCCAAATTACATTTATGATCTGCTTGTATTAAAGGACAACTTTAGTATTTTTCAAAATTAGGTTATTAGATGGTAAAAGATGAATGTGTTTTGTTTCTTTCGTTTTAGCTTTTTTAGCTATTTCTTTTTTACAGGTGGGTGGGGGCATTGGAACATGGGGCTAAATATGTTTTTTTTTTAAACAAAATGTCATAGCTATTTAGTTATTTTTGAGTGGTGCAACCACTCCTACAACCAGCTTGCAATGTCCTCGTACGTGTTTGTGTGTCTGTGTGTCTGTGTGTGTGTCTGTCTCGTACTTGTTTGTGTGTCTGTGTGAGCATGAGTATGTGACTTAAAAATAGCAGTAGGGGGCGCCAGAAACAGTGAGAGGGGTAGTGACTCTAATGAGAGAGAGTGAGAGAGGTAGTGACTCTAATGAGAGAGAGAGATAGAGAGAGAGAGGGGGGGGGGGGGAATTGCACCACTCAGTTCACACGTGTGTGATTTTTATTTACTATAGTCCTACTAGACCCCATACAATTACATCTGGCCACAAACGATCACAGGATCTACTGAATGTGAAGGGGGAGGTGACAAACTAGCCGCAATTTGCAACTCTAGATTGTTTTAAATAATGGGATGAATCTAGAGTTGCAATACCCTCCATTGACTCCCCATTCATCCCATTTGCATTTGTGATCCGCTTGTATTAAACAACGTTAAACTCACCAACATTGCAGCTCTAGGCCAAGGTTGAATTATCCTCTTTCAATCTGCTGAGCTTTTGTTTCATAAAAATCCACCGTAGAAATGTTGTTATGAGATACTTTCTGTCAAGAAATTCTGTGCAGGTGATTCTTTTTGGTGGAGTGTTGGCGTTTGGAAGCGCTCCTTTTTATTAACGGGTCGTGCTGCTGCCTCCTGCATTATGTGCAAATTCTAAACGGGTGCCATGCAGGGCCGTTCAGTGACTTTTTCGAGTGCTTCCAAACTCCAACACTTAGAAAAATAATCACCTGCACAGAATGTCTTGACAGAAAGTAGGCCTATCTCATAACAACATTTCTACGGTGGATTTTTATGAAACAAAAGCTCAGCAGATTGAAAGAGGATCATTCAAGCTTGGCCTAGAGCTGCAATGTTGGTGAGTTTAACGTTGTTTAATACAAGCAGATCACAAACGCAAATGATCGTTTTGAACCAAATGGACCCTAATGGATCCATTTATACTCTCAGAATTAAATAAACATTGATTTTACAATATAAATTGGGGGTCTCAGAGATAGAAATGCCATTAAATGGGGGTCCGTACGTAGACTAATGCATGTCAAACTGGGGGTCCTTGAAATTATAAACGGGTTGAGAATCACTGCTCGAGCAGTAAAAATCTTCTTTTATGGGGGTCCCTGGCATATCTTTTCAAATGGGGGTCCGCGGGGCTGATTAGTGTCAATTTGGGGGTCCTTGACATGACAACGATTTGGGAACCAGTGATCTAACTAACTAACTAATTCCATCAACTCCTTTAATGGTAATTAAGCAGCTAAAATAAGCCAGTCCACCAGTGGTCCTTGAGGGTGGTTCCAGGTGGTCCGCATGCAGATATAGAGCGTTTAACCAAATGGACCCTTATTAGATCTTTAACTCTCGAGATGGAATGAAACCAAATGGACCTGTCAACAGTAAAAGTATTGTTTAATAATGACACAATTATAATAATTATAATAATCACAATTAGATGTAAAATAATTGTCAATGAGGCTAAATGTTATCAAATGGTGGTCCGTGGCTCAGATGGGTCTGAGAGGCTAAATGTCATCAAATGTTGGTTCGTAGCTCAGATGGGTCTGAGAGGCTAAATGTCATCAGATGGTGGTCCGTGGCTCAGATGGGTCTGAGAGGCTAAATGTCATCAGATGGTGGTCCGTGGCTCAGATGGGTCTGAGAGGCTAAATGTCATCAGATGGTGGTCCGTAGCTCAGATGGGTCTGAGAGGCTAAATGTCATCAGATGGTGGTCCGTGGCTCAGATGGGTCTGAGAGGCTAAATGTCATCAGATGGTGGTTCCGTGGCTCAGATGGGTCTGAGAGGCTAAATGTCATCAGATGGTGGTCCGTGGCTCAAATGGGTCTGAGAGGCTCAATGTCATCAAATGGTGGTTCCGTGGCTCAGATGGGTCTGAGAGGCTAAATGTCATCAATTGGTGGTTCCTTGGGTCAAATGCCCAATAAATAATGGGCCTTGATATGAAGAGGGTTGAAAACCACTGATCTAAATGTACAAACTAACATACAGTAACGACATTTTTCAAATTAATGTAGTGGAGTAAAAGTAGACTATTTGCCTCTGAGATGTAGTGGTAAAAGTCCTGGAAATTTAAATAATCAAATTAAAATACAATTTTTTTTTTTTTTTACTGTTGTACTGTTGTGTTTTTTCCTGTAAACCACGTCCAACCGTTTGTGTAACTATCGTGCCAGAAGGAGTAATGTCACGTTTTGCTGGACGGCGAAGCTATGCCCAATTTTGGTACGAAATTATTTAAAATAAAAGTTCTTGTTTGGATTATTTTTTCAGTTCCAATTGAGAATGAATGGAGAATTTACGTCATGTGTGTCTGAGCAAATCGACATACGTTACGTCATGATTATGTACGATGACAAGACAAGAGCACCGCTCACTTCACACGAGTGTGATTTTTATTCATACAGCTTTTGTCCCCACACGTCTCAATATTTGCAATTTGCAATATATTGACAATGAAAGGAGAACTTAGGTACAGTACAGTACAGTACAGTACAGTACAGTACAGCACAGCACAGCACCACTCACTTCAGACGGTTCTGATGTTTTTTTGTTTGTTTATTTTTAAAGGAGAATGATGCCTGGTGCTCTTGTCTGGAACCCTCCTCAGAACAGGGTGGGGGAGAGGTACAGATTTGGCTCCCTGCCTCTCCCAGACCCTCCTCAGAACGGCGTGGGGGAGAGGTACAGATTTGGCTCCCTGCCTCTCCCAGACCCTCCTCAGAACAGCGTGGGGGAGAGGTACAGATTTGGCTCCCTGCCTCTCCCAGACCCTCCTCAGAACGGCGTGGGGGAGAGGTACAGATTTGGCTCCCTGCCTCTCCCAGACCCTCCTCAGAACGGCGTGGGGGAGAGGTACAGATTTGGCTCCCTGCCTCTCCCAGACCCTCCTCAGAACGGCGTGGGAGAGAGGTACAGATTTGGCTCCCTGCCTCTCCCAGACCCTCCTCAGAACGGCGTGGGGGAGAGGTACAGATTTGGCTCCCTGCCTCTCCCAGACCCTCCTCAGAACGGCGTGGGAGAGAGGTACAGATTTGGCTCCCTGCCTCTCCCAGACCCTCCTCAGAACGGCGTGGGAGAGAGGTACAGATTTGGCTCCCTGCCTCTCCCAGACCCTCCTCAGAACGGCGTGGGGGAGAGGTACAGATTTGGCTCCCTGCCTCTCCCAGACCCTCCTCAGAACGGCGTGGGGGAGAGGTACAGATTTGGCTCCCTGCCTCTCCCCGGCCTGTGGACCCGGCAGACCGGTGAGTTGTAATTTATTAGTGTTACAATGATAGTACAATATTACAATGTCAATGTCATTAGCGTTACACTGTTATCGCAAGGTTACTACAATGTTGTTAAAATGTTACAATGTTAAAAAACGTTTTAGAGGGAATTTGAGTAGGTTTTTGATAATTTGTTAAAATGTTGAGGCATTTGGACTAGTTTTTCCCCAATATTTTTAACTTCTACTATACCACTATCTCGGATCCAGATATTATACTTTTACCTCCACTGCATTTATTTGAAAACATTAGTTACTAGTTACTTTGCAGATCTTTTTTAATATTTATTACAAAACATACCTGAGGACTATTCTACAAGTATTCTAAATCCTGACAGTTTGCGCCACATTTTCAGGATTTTTCAAAAATAGCAGATCTACAAGCTCACATTTGAAAACTTGTAAAGGGACATTTAGCAGAATGACTACTTTCTACTTTTGGTACTTTATGTACATTTTTTAAACCAATACTTTTGTACTTTTGCTGAAGTACATTTTAAATTCTGGGCTTTTACAGAAACAGTATTTCTATAACAGCACTATTGATACTTTTACTTAAAGGACAACGTTAGATGTCTTTCGACCAAGGTTAATGTTTTAGGTTATTAGAGAAAGTAAAAGATGAGCACATTTTCTTTCATTTGCTGCTTTCTTTCGTTTCAGCGTTTTTAACCATTTTTGACAGGGGGGCGGGGGCATTCCAACATTTACAAAATGTTATAGCGATTTATTTATTTAATTTTTTTACTATAGTCCTACTAGACCCCAGGTAATTACATCTGGCCACAAAAGATCACGGGATCTGTTGACTGTGACAAACTGACATCCCCCCCAGTATCCTCCTTCACATTCAGTTGATCTCGTGATCTTCTGTGGCCAGATGTAATTTCCTGGGGTCTAGTAGGACTATAGTAAATAATATTAAAGAAATTGCCATAACGGTAATAAAATATATATATGTATTTAGCCCCATGTTCGAATTAAAGCAGCAAATGAAAATAAACCAATAAACACATCTTTTGCTTTCTCTAATAACAACCTAAAACATGAACCTTGGTTGAAAAAAACTAAAGTTGGGGGAGTTGAGAATTCCAACACTGCTTATACTTTTTCATAGGATTCATCACTGCTGTTAGAAATATTGTATTCTTTGCATGTAACTCAAGAACCGTTTGCCCCACCGACTTCAAACTTGACACACGCGTTCCACACCCCCACAGGGAGTGCAGTGCCCAGCCTTGAGTCGGTGGCAAACACCATTGTCCAGAAAAACCACAAAACCCTCAGGTCAGGCTCTGCCAGTGGACCTAATGAGCCCAAATCCCTCTCCTGTGCAATTTCCAGTCTCTGCCTCAGCCAATTGATTGCCACGGCAACCCCACACCTGTTAATTGATTACTTAACCAGTCAGTCCACTTGTCACAGTCAGTTTGCACTATTCAGGCACAGACAGACAGATACAGTAGAGACCTCCATATACAGTATGGGCACAAAAGGGACCCGTTAAAACGGGTGCTATGACAAGTTGACAATGGGTATTATTAGGTTCCCTAGTTGCATCGTTCTCAAGTAGGCCGGTGGCCGATGGGCACGTACAGGTGTAGTCATTTCTAACACTTGTTTTTAACACTTTTCTTTGTTTTTTTTATAGGCATTATTTATTAAGGAAAATTATGCCGGCTGCCCTTGATGTCTGGAATGCTCCTTGGGAACGCCAGGGGAGTGACCTCCGAACGCCAGGGATAGGGTCGAGATGCCTGGGGGGTCTCCCCGCCCGGGCAACGATAGTGGGCGCGCTATGTTGTCTGGAATCCCCATGCAAATGTACCGCTCAAGCTGGTACATTGAGGTACATTAGGCCCGTCACAAGTATTCATAAATTATTTAAATTACAATAAAAAAATACATGAATAGTGAAAGTATCAGATCTACGAGATCAAAACAGTTTTGAGCTCCTAGATCTGCCACTTCCACTACTTTCTAACATGGGAACGATTATGACTATTATCCCAAAAGTATTGCGATTATCACAAATACTTATGTAGTAATTGTGATGGGCCTAAAGGTGTGTGTGTGTGTGGGGGGGGGGGGGGGGGGCACACAGGGGGGGGGGGGCGCTGAAGGACTTCAGTGCCCCCCATGTGTGTCTGTGTGAGCGAGCGCGCATGTGTGTGCCGTGTGTGTGTTGAAGCTGTGTGAGTTTTCCCTAACTTGTTGTTTCCTTCCCGCCAGGTTGGCCAAATGTTGTAGTTTCTGTTTGATTAACCTCTTTTCGTAGTACTTTCCAGGTGGCAAACGTTGAATTTGTGTCACTCTTCTAGTGACATAAATGAACAGATATTAATTAGTGCAGCTCCGTACCGTATGACCTTACATAGCTATAAGGACGTTGTGGTGGTGTGGATGTTAATGCACGCGTGCGTGCGTGTATGCGTGCGTGTGTGCATGTGTTTCATTCAATGAAACGATTGACAAATTTAATTTCTTCAAGAGAATCTACGAATTTCATTTCATTTCCCATCATTCCTTGGAGGTCCCATCATGGCAAGGTAACTATATTACCTATACTATTTGGATTAAGGGCATCTGCTAAATGCCTAAATTGTACATTGTTGATTAAAGAATATTAAATGTATACACACACAGCAAGGTGTGTGTATATTTTTATTATTTTATCATCAATGTACAATTTAGGCATTTAACAGATGCCCTTAATCCAGAACACTTTACAGTAAGCGAGAACAACAACTAGCTAATAATGAGCATCTTTCTCTCTTTCTTTCTCTCAAGGTTACAGAGCCTATAGGGTTGAAGCTATATATTAAGTGCCAGAACACATACTACATATCTTGACCACTATTGCTAATGCAGAACCGTACAGTCATGCTACTGTACATGGACTGCTCATAAAAGAAGATTGATATATATGAGGAAAATATACCAGCATCCCTCCAGAACCTGCACATCGACTAGCCAGTGAGCTTGGCCAGGACGGAATCCACAGTAAGAGAGGGCAAAAATGCTGGGCTGGATGGCATTCCCCCCCGATGGCCACCCAGACTTGACCCAGGCTCTGATAAGTCATACTCCGCTAAGATGGTGCGTGTTTCCACCCAAGCCCTGGTCTTCTCTGCAGTGGAATACTGCACCCCAGTCTGGAGCAGAAGCCCTCATGATGACCTAAGATGGTGCGTGTTTCCACCCA
The DNA here is from genome assembly GCF_964188405.1 of Protomyctophum parallelum. NCBI lineage: Eukaryota > Metazoa > Chordata > Actinopteri > Myctophiformes > Myctophidae > Protomyctophum > Protomyctophum parallelum. Next base: position 1,567,662 of record NC_139717.1, read on the forward strand.
AGCCCTGGTCTTCTCTGCAGTGGAATACTGCACCCCAGTCTGGAGCAGAAGCCCTCATGATGACCTAAGATGGTGCGTGTTTCCACCCAAGCCCTGGTCTTCTCTGCAGTGGAATACTGCACCCCAGTCTGGAGCAGAAGCCCTCATGATGACCTAAGATGGTGCGTGTTTCCACCCAAGCCCTGGTCTTCTCTGCAGTGGAATACTGCACCACCCTCGTCCTGACGGGAGGCTGCCACCCTCGTCCTGACGGGAGGCTGCCACCCTCGTCCTGTTCAGGAAAGCTCAAAAGCACGACTGGCACATCCTGCACCAACACCACAACTCCTCCAGCGCCTCCAAGCAGACTCGAGTCCCACCACCTCTACTACCAGGCAGCACAAGAGATGCTCACCTCCACCTCTGAGGACATCTCCAGTGTGGAAGTCTACCTCTGGGAGCCAGGAGATGGCGCTGTAGGAGGAGGAGAGGACCTATCTCGCCAGCAATGACTACACTGAACCGCTTACGAACTGAGGTTGGGCCATAGACTGTAAGAAATATGGACAAAGCGTTCCCCGGGTCTAACATGGACGTAAAATGAAGCCTGTTATTCCTGCACTGTAAGTCGCCATCTTTCTAGATCCGTTTGGTACCAGCTGGCCATTGGCTGGCTCCGTTTTGGACCAGCTGGCCATTGGCTGCCCAGACAACGAGGCGGGACTTCCCCCCCCTTCTTCTCCGTTGGTTTTTATTTTGACTCGAGTGGGAGGGGAATCCCGATCATAGACTGTAACGGTAGCCACGCCCCTCAGAACATGCGCGACTTTATGGTCATTATTTTAATTAATGGGACCATAATTTTCCAAAAAGAATATTATGATGATTAGAAATGAGACTTTAAACTAGTGACTGGAAGAAGAAAGTATTCATGACCATGTTTATTAAGGTAATACAGTCTAGGTGAAGTTGGGCCAAAATACATGGGCCTCTATGGAGCTATGGGGCTTTTTGGGTCCAGTCCAGCGCCACAACAGGCCATTATATGAACTACCCATTTCAAATGAGGCTTCACGAAATATCTGGCTGACTGCCCCCCTGGGTTGGGCACATCAATGCAGAAGTGGGGATTGGTCGGACAGTGCGGCATGCCAGTGCGGTGTCCATGAGCAGACCGGCGACCATATCAACACCTGCCCCTTATACAGACCACCCTCGGACGCCAGCCTCTTTGACCAGAGATGCGGGCATGGCTCCACGACAGAGTTGGACCTCTGACGTTACGTGAAGGAAGTCATTTCCAGCGTGCACTCCAAGAGATGACCAACAATCTACATGAGCATGGAAAAAAGGTTGCTTTGCGGACACTCGCCCTAGGCCAACACGACATCGTGTACATTGACAACTTCACCTATCTTGGAAGTAACATCAACAAGTACAGGAGACGTGGAGAAAGACGTCAACATCAGAATCGGCAAAGCTGCAGGAGTGTTCCAACGCCTCCGCAACATTTGGTTGTCTAAATGGTAAATGGTGCATTTTATATAGCGCCTTTATCCAAGGCGCTTTACAGAGATTGTGCATTACATTCACCCATTCACACACACATTCACACACCTTTACAGAGATTGTGCATTACATTCACCCATTCACACACATTCACACACCTTTACATAGATTGTGCATTACATTCACCCATTCACACACACATTCATACACCTTTACAGAGATTGTGCATTACATTCACCCATTCACACACACATTCACACACCTTTACATAGATTGTGCATTACATTCACCCATTCACACACACATTCACACACCTTTACATAGATTGTGCATTACATTCACCCATTCACACACACATTCATACACCGATGGCAGCGGAAACCATGCAAGGCACCAACCAGCACATCGGGAGCAATTAGGGGTTCAGTGTCTTGCTCAAGGACACTTCGACAGTAACTCTGGGGGAGCCCACAGGGTTCGAACTGGCAACCTTGCGGTTACCATCCAGGCACTCTGCCCCTGAGCCACCGCCTGTCTAAAGCCTTCACTGCTACCAAGCTATACGGTAGGTCAGTTGTCATCCCAACAGCGACCTACGCCTGTGAGACGTGGATGAAGACAGCCAGCATCCCCACAGCGACCTACGCCTGTGAGACGTGGATGAAGACAGCCAGCATCACCACAGCGACCTACGCCTGTGAGACGTGGATGAAGACAGCCAGCATCACCACAGCGACCTACGCCTGTGAGACGTGGATGAAGACAGCCAGCATCACCAACAGGTTGGATGCCTTCCGCCGACGTTGCCTCGGATCTATCCTGAGGATCTCATGGAGAGACCACATCCCCAACGAGGAGGTGATGAGAAGGCAGGCGTAGAGACCACATCCCCAACGAGGAGGTGATGAGAAGGCAGGCGTAGAGACCACATCCCCAACGAGGAGGTGATGAGAAGGCAGGCGTAGCACCACTGTGACCACATCCCCAACGAGGAGGTGATGAGAAGGCAGGCGTAGCACCACTGTGACCACATCCCCAACGAGGAGGTGATGAGAAGGCAGGCGTAGCACCACTGTGACCACATCCCCAACGAGGAGGTGATGAGAAGGCAGGCGTAGAGACCACATCCCCAACGAGGAGGTGATGAGAAGGCAGGCGTAGAGACCACATCCCCAACGAGGAGGTGATGAGAAGGCAGGCGTAGCACCACTGTGACCACATCCCCAACGAGGAGGTGATGAGAAGGCAGGCGTAGCACCACTGTGACCACATCCCCAACGAGGAGGTGATGAGAAGGCAGGCGTAGCACCACTGTGACCACATCCCCAACGAGGAGGTGATGAGAAGGCAGGCGTAGAGACCACATCCCCAACGAGGAGGTGATGAGAAGGCAGGCGTAGAGACCACATCCCCAACGAGGAGGTGATGAGAAGGCAGGCGTAGCACCACTGTCTGACACCGTCGCTGAACGGAGAAGGAGAATGGCCGGGCACAAGAGACTGCCAAGAGAGAGACCAGCAAGTGTGGCAATGGACTGGATGCCAGAAGGTGGAAAGAGGAAGAGAGGGAGGCCAAAGAAGACCTAAGCTAGACCTAATGTTGGAAGGCACTTGCATGGACGGTCCTTTTACTTTCTCCTTTTACTGTCGATCACATGATCACCACCTGTCCTTCTACTGTCGATCACATAATCACCACCTGTCTCCTTTTACTGTCGATCACATGATCACCACCTGTCTCCTTTTACTGTCGATCACATGATCACCACCTGTCTCCTTTTACTGTCGATCACATAATCACCACCTGTCTCCTTTTACTGTTACTGTCGATCACATGATCACCACCTGTCCTTTTACTGTCGATCACATGATCACCACCTGTCTCCTTTTACTGTCCATCACATGATCACCACCTGTCTCCTTTTACTGTCGATCACATGATCACCACCTGTCTCCTTTTTCTGTCGATCACATGATCACCACCTGTCTCCTTTTACTGTCGATCACATGATCACCACCTGTCTCCTTTTACTGTCGATCACATGATCACCACCTGTCTCCTTTTACTGTCGATCACATGATCACCACCTGTCTCCTTTTACTGTCCATCACATAATCACCACCTGTCTCCTTTTACTGTCCATCACATGATCACCACCTGTCTCCTTTTACTGTATCACATAATCACCACCTGCCTCCTTTTACTGTTACTGTAGAAAAGAGTCATCCTAGCTATCAACAGCAACCCTCCCCCTGGCCTACTCATGGATTGGATCCACCCACTTCCTGCTGTCACTCCCTCTCAATCAGCAATCTCACCTGCTCCCCCTCACACTTCAATCAGTGGCCAGCTATATATACTGGCTGAGTGTCTGTCCATGCAGTCAGTGTTTGTCAGCAGCAGCAACAACTCCACCACCTGAGAGCCCTCTGTCCTGGAGCCTCAGGCCTTTGTTATGCGTCATCGAAGTGAGTTCAGTTTGTTCATGTTCATTTGTATTTTGCATTTTATCTTTATCTGTTTTCCTGAAACTGTAGAGAGTGTGTGTAATGCGCAGTGCACACACTCTCTAGAGTTTCAGGAAAACAGATAAAGATAAAATGCAAAATACAAATGAACATGAACAAACTGAACTCACTTCAATGACGCATAACAAAGGCCTGAGGCTCCAGGACAGAGGGCTCTCAGGTGGTGGAGTTGTTGCTGCTGCTGACAAACACTGACTGCATGGACAGACACTCAGCCAGTATATATAGCTGGCCACTGATTGAAGTGTGAGGGGGAGCAGGTGAGATTGCTGATTGAGAGGGAGTGACAGCAGGAAGTGGGTGGATCCGATCCATGAGTAGGCCAGGGGGAGGGTTGCTGTTGATAGCTAGGATGACTCTTTTCTACAGTTACTGTCGAGCACATGATCACCACTTGTCTCCTTTTACTGTCGATCACATGATCACCACCTGTCTCCTTTTACTGTCCATCACATAATCACCACCTGTCTCCTTTTACTGTTACTGTCGATCACATGATCACCACCTGTCTCCTTTTACTGTCGATCACATAATCACCACCTGTCTCCTTTTACTGTTACTGTCGATCACATGATCACCACCTGTCTCCTTTTACTGTCGATCACATAATCACCACCTGTCTCCTTTTACTGTTAATCACATAATCACCACCTGTCTCCTTTTACTGTTAATCACATAATCACCACCTGTCTCCTTTTACTGTTACTGTCCATCACATAATCACCACCTGTCTCCTTTTACTGTTACTGTCGATCACATAATCACCACCTGTCTCCTTTTACTGTTACTGTCGATCACATAATCACCACCTGTCTCCTTTTACTGTTACTGTCGATCACATAATCACCACCTGTCTCCTTTTACTGTTACTGTCCATCACATAATCACCACCTGTCTCCTTTTACTGTCGATCAGTGCTCTTCTGTGCTGTGTTCTGCTACCCCCCCCAATCCCCCCCAACCCCTCCCCTCCCCCTGTTTGGGGGGGGGTGGGGTGTCTGTCCCCACTCTCGGCCTGCACCTTGTCGTGGTGAGTGGGCTTTAAACCAAGACAGGCCATTTTTACCCATTAACTCATTTACTGAATGAATAAATATGGCCACATTTTACTGAGGGATTGGATTTTTATGAATGTTGTGTGGCACAAATCTTTGAATAACGTATATTTCCAGATAACAGCCCAGGTTCTGACACCATTTTGCATAATAACCGCCTCGTCCAAATAACTGCCCTTGTCCATATAACCGCCCATGGGCCCTTATTTGCAAACTTAGTCAGCCTCTCATTTATACATATATATGTAAATGTATGTATGTGTATACAGCGTGCTGAGTTTGCAGATCTCCTCGTGGCCTCACAATAGCGCAACAACAAAGTCCTCCTCCTCCACATCCCCAAAATAAATAGGCTATAGATTCATAAGTGCCATATATACTCAGCCTATGCACAACCATTTGTTTTAATTCAAAGTGGTATATATTCTGTGAAATGTTTGTCATGCGTGTACAATCTCCAAGTGTGTTATGAGCTTGCAGATCTTCCATGTAACACACCGCCACCACAGAGTCCTCACCATGTAACACACCGCCACCACAGAGTCCTCACCATGTAACACACCGCCACCACAAAGTCCTCACCATGTAACACACCGCCACCACAACGTCCTCACCATGTAACACACCGCCACCACAAAGTCCTCACCATGTAACACACCGCCACCACAAAGTCCTCACCATGTAACACACCGCCACCACAACGTCCTCACCATGTAACACACCGCCACCACAACGTCCTCACCATGTAACACACCGCCACCACAACGTCCTCACCATGTAACACACCGCCACCACAACGTCCTCACCATGTAACACACCGCCCGCCACCACAACGTCCTCACCATGTAACACACCGCCACCACAACGTCCTCACCATGTAACACACCGCCACCACAAAGTCCTCACCATGTAACACACCACCACCACAGAGTCCTCACCATGTAACACACCGCCACCACAAAGTCCTCCGCGCAAGCAAAAAGTTGAGATTTCACTCGTTCCATACTCAGGCAATCCTCAACCCATTGTTATAATTCCAAGTCGTAAATACAAGTATATATTTTCATTGGGTGTATAACTCATGTTTTTTATATGCCGTTATCAAACATATAGAGAGATGGTTGGGGGAAAGCCCAAGCCCTGTCACAGCACATGTATATATATTTTTAATCTTTAAGGCCAAACCTTGAAAGAACCTTTGAAAAAAAAAAAAAAAGAGTAGGCTATATGACAGCCTATTAAAATGTATATTGGAATCCGGGTCAAATCAATTAAGCTCAGGAGCTGCCTATAAGCTCACCTATTCTCTATATTAAATAAAAAAGACAGACTTTGCCTGCTATGTATGTTTATCATATACCTTTTAGATTTGCACTTAAATACATGCTCGACAGTAACTGTAACCAAATAATGGCCCTGTGCTGGCCGGTGCAAAACATTATAACAGCCCGCGTTACTATTTGGTAATATACGGGTATATATTCTTTCAAAACGTTTTTAACTCAAATCTTTGCTTCTGGTGGGGGGTCCCTGGAACAACATACATGCTGGCCAAAAATAGAGGAACATAACTGAAGACAAGCATCTATAGAAAAGCTTCTCTCTTCACCACTGGGAGTATTAAACATAAAATAGTTTTTTAACCCATTTAGACCTGAGGACGATTCTTTAAACGTCTTCTAAATCCTGACAGTTTGTCTGAAAAACCCTATGTTTCTGTGTCAGTCATTCTCAAACATTTTCATGTCAAGGACCCCCAAAAATATATGTAATTGCCCGCCGACCCCCATCTGAAAAGATGTTGTTTCAGGGAAGATTTGAGTTAAAAACGTTCATCCTGGAATATTATATTCAAAGATTTGCGCCACATTTTCACGATTTTTCAAAAATAGCAGACCCACAAGCTCGTAGCACGGCACTCGGTGCCGCGCTATGAGCTTGTAGATCTGCTATTTTTCATAACATAAATCACCAAAAGGGTTCCCGCCCAAAATGGGTTCATGGACAATAGAATATTTTGTCTCAAGTATTTTCAATCTGGAAATTGTAGGCAAAATTAATCACACTGTGATTTGGACCTGTAAATTATAAAACTAAAACTAAGGCACTGGTTGTGGTACTTCTGGTTTACCAGAACGGGGTTCAACTCCCTGCGGTGCCCTGCTCAATTTGTTATAATATAGTGGAGTGAGTGTGGAAATATAATATAGTGGCCCTCTGGAGTGAGTGTGGAAATATAATATAGTGGCCCTCTGGAGTGAGTGTGGAAATATAATATAGTGGCCCTCTGGAGTGAGTGTGGAAATATAATATAGTGGCCCTCTGGAGTGAGTGTGGAAATATAATATAGTGGCCCTCTGGAGTGAGTGTGGAAATATAATATAGTGGCCCTCTGGAGTGAGTGTGGAAATATAATATAGTGGCCCTCTGGAGTGAGTGTGGAAATATAATATAGTGGCCCTCTGGAGTGAGTGTGGAAATATAGTGGCCCTCTGGAGTGAGTGTGGAAATATAGTGGCCCTCTGGAGTGAGTGTGGAAATATAGTGGCCCTCTGGAGTGAGTGTGGAACTATAGTGGCCCTCTGGAGTGAGTGTGGAACTATAGTGGCCCTCTGGAGTGAGTGTGGAAATATAGTGGCCCTCTGGAGTGAGTGTGGAAATATAATATAGTGGCCCTCTGGAGTGAGTGTGGAAATATAATATAGTGGCCCTCTGGAGTGAGTGTGGAAATATAGTGGCCCTCTGGAGTGAGTGTGGAAATATAGTGGCCCTCTGGAGTGAGTGTGGAAATATAGTGGCCCTCTGGAGTGAGTGTGGAACTATATAGTGGCCCTCTGGAGTGAGTGTGGAACTATAGTGGCCCTCTGGAGTGAGTGTGGAAATATAATATAGTGGCCCTCTGGAGTGAGTGTGGAACTATAATATAGTGGCCCTCTGGAGTGAGTGTGGAAATATAATATAGTCAGGGCTGCACACAACTTTTTTGGTCTAGCACCTGGAGGAGTTACTTGGTGCTCCTAAAATGCGGTGACCCGTCTCGCCGGATGGATAAAAGAGGGATGCATGAATAACTTATAGCAAAACAATATTTATTGGATAAGTGGGGACTGGGGAGTCATTGGAGAGTATTGCAACTCTAGATTCATCCCATTATTTAAAAAAAATCTAGAGTTGCAAATTGCAGCTATAGGTCCATGTGTATTCCAGCCCTATATGCATATTCTAATACAAACTTCTTAATACTTCCTAAGGATAATGAGCATCAAAGCAATATTTAGATATTCTTTTATTTTTTCATTTAAATAGCAGATCTACTAGCTCACAACGTGTTGTGGAGGCGACACGTTGTGAGCTTGCAGATCAGCTATTAATTAACATACGACACGTCGTACGGCGAAGCATACGTCAGGCTTCCCTTTTGTTTTTAGCCGAGGCGATGTACACAGTCAACACAGTCAGACACACATGGCTCCTCGGTGCAAAATAAATAATGTACACTACCCGACTTTACGATAAAAGCTGGGTGACTGAAATTCTTTGTCCCTGTATAAAAGGTGCAGTTTTTATCGGCCAGATTGGGATGCTCACGACATATCTTGCACCACATCTCGGATGATCTCGCTGCGCTCAGCATTAGTTTGGAGCCAGCCGACATCATCCAACCACTTTTACGCAAACACACGTTTTCTGTGCGGTTCAGGTGGTGGTTCCGTTTGGCGTCTCTTCGGAGGTGGTGGTGCTGGAACACCAAAATAGTTACTTAATGGCGCTTGCTTCTTGCACATTTTGACGGGAGTTTGGCTGTAATACTGTAAGAATAATGTGTCGGGTAACTTTTTCTCCGAGTCCGTAGTAAACTCCTGTCCTCCTCCCAGTAGCAAGCACAGCATGCATGGATTTGGAACCCTCCCTCGTTTGAGTAAGGACGCGCTGTGATTGGCCACAATGGCCAGTGTACTCTCGCAAGACGTGCTGTGATTGGCCAGTAGCTACTTTGAGTGGCAGTCGGTGGGAAATGCTCTCGCCACAGAATTTACTAGTGGGTATTCTGGACATAATTATCATTCTGGGCAGCCCCAGCTGTTGGTACGCAGAAGTGCTTCCCGGCACTTGATTGACAGCGCATGCGCACTGGCGCACCGCTTATGTGCAGCCTTGAATATAGTGGACCTCTGGTGTGAGTGTGGAACTATAGTGGCCCTCTGGAGTGAGTGTGGAACTATAGTGGCCCTCTGGAGTGAGTGTGGAACTATAGTGGCCCTCTGGAGTGAGTGTGGAACTATAGTGGCCCTCTGGAGTGAGTGTGGAACTATAGTGGCCCTCTGGAGTGAGTGTGGAACTATAGTGGCCCTCTGCAGTGAGTGTGGAAATATAGTGGCCCTCTGGTGTGAGTGTGGAAATATAGTGGCCCTCTGGAGTGAGTGTGGAACTATAGTGGCCCTCTGGAGTGAGTGTGGAACTATAGTGGCCCTCTGGAGTGAGTGGAAATATAGTGGCCCTCTGGAGTGAGTGTGGAAATATAGTGGCCCTCTGGAGTGAGTGTGGAACTACAGTGGTCCTCTGGAGTGAGTGTGGAACTATAGTGACCCTCTCCATCGTCAACGTTGCCCACCCCTGTCTCACAGCATGGAACATCTCCCACCACTGTATCGCTCCCAGTTCATGTCTCACAGCATCGAACAGGAGGAGGATAGCATTGAAGGAAGGACCTTTTCCGAGGCCCACACCAAATGTTCTCTTATAGTGAGAATCGCACCGCATACCTCAAAAGAAAGCTTATCTTATCCTACTCCAATTTTAAAAAGGTATTTTGGATTTTACCATCTTCCATTCTGGAGATATTGACCTTTTTGTAACACCTGCTTTATTCTGAAAGTGATGTTCTTGAACAGAAAGCTAGCTATGGACCGTTTAAGGTCACAGACATTGACAGGCAGATATAAAAATGAACACAACAAATATCCTATACATACTATTATAGTATGTATAGGATATTTTTTGTGTTCATTTTTATACACCGAAAGAAAGGAACATCTACCACAACTGTATCGCTTCCCAGTTCACTTAGCACTTTGCAGAACTTTATGAGCACGAAAAAAATAAAAGCAATTCTCTTAGTTTATGTCTGAGGAGTTTTCCTTAAGGTATTTGTGGAGTGAATCTTCCGGTTTTCAATTGTATAAAGACATAATCATGGCTATCATTTATAGTCATGATTCAAATTGAGTGTGTAGGCTATTAACACAAAAAATGCTGGAAACGTATCCATACGCTTTATTAATATCGAACGCCGTACGCGCGAAGCGTATGTATACGTTTTATACGTTTTTTTTATGATTACTGTACATCAACTTCCTATGCGCCCGGACCACTAATAAAGTAACACGGATCGGCTTTTCAAAGCTCCGGTTGCGTCATCTCAACGAAACCTATAAAAGGGGCTGGATTCCAGCGGTTCCCTTGTAGGAGTTGGAGATTGTGGAGACACGTTGACATCGGTTTTTGAGCAGTTTTTGAGCAGGTTATAGTTAGCAGTCAGTTGAGCATTTATAGTCGTCCGTTTTAGTATATAGTCCTTTAGTATAGTCCTTTAGTAGTGTTAGTTGTATTATTATTAGTTTATAGCATTAGATTAGCAGGTATAGTTTAGTCTTTAGTCCGTCCATTTAGTAGTATACGTCCTTAGTACGTCCCCCATAGTATAGGCCACGTTAGATAGTCTTTTTTTTTTTTTCCAGTTAGGTTTAGTTTTTAGATAGTATTCGCCGTTGCATTTAGTTTAGATCAGTGTTCAGTGTTGAGTGTTTTGTTTGTTTTGTCTAGTGAAGTGTAGTTTTAGTGTACTGTTTGTCTCGTTGTCTCCCGATCCCCTTTTCCCCGTGTCTTTTTGTCGTCGTCGCCATTTTGCGACATGCCGCGTCGGCGCCCTCCCGCCCCCCTCCCTGGCCAGGGATCGATCGCGTCCTGGCTACTGGGAAACAAGGTAGCGGACGAGACCGATTCTGAGCCAGAGCCAGAGGAGCAGGCCAGTGAGTCCACTGCCCAGGCTGGGCTCAGCTTGGACGGGTCTGCGGTGTGTGCGTCTGCTGGGACCAGCACAGATGTGGCGGCTTTGCCTCCACCTCTTCGCCGCTCATCCCGCGTTGCAGCGGCTGCTACAGCGGCTACGGCTAGGCTACCGCCTCCCGGCCCTCTCTCCCCGGGAGAAAGTGACCAGGAGGAGGAGGCCGAGCCCGGCGTGGATGAGGAAGAGTGGCTTCCTAACCGAGACGACATCGATGAGTATGCTTATGCCGACGAAGGCGGTAAGAACCTCCATTTTGCAATTTTACTGTGGAGTTTACTGTGATACTACTAAGCTAAATACTGAATCGCGTTTTGTTACTGTACTTTATAATCTACTGTGAGTGAATCCCACTGGGAGTTGAGACCCTGTTGCATCTGAATCAATTATTTATAAGACGAAAATATCTAATGTATTGTTGGCGTGCGTTATACTGTAGCTGCATCATGTCCCATAATGATGAAAGAACGTGTGTAGTCTAGAAGATGAATCAATTATATATATTATGAATACATTGTAATATTGATTATGTTTTCAGGCTGGTCAGACCACTCGTCAGACCACTCGTCTGAAGGATGGGTTTCAGACGAGGAGGACATGGATGGGTCTGCCCAGGCACCCCATGGAGGTATGAGAACAAAATGTTCTACATTTTCAAACACTTCGATTATAGCACTATATATGTACTATATGATATGCATGCATGTTCCTGCTCATTCTGTCCTTATCGACTTAGTGTTATATATTATATGACATCAGCTGTGAGTTTTATTTGTTTTGGTCATTATAACAAATCAATCAAATCAATACATTTTTTTTGCAAAAGAAACAGACCAAAAAGGTGTAGGCTGAAGCCAAAGCTTATAGTGCCTACCCTTCTAAAAAATAAATGGCTTTCATCAGCTGCTTGACTCAGTGACAATTGAGGACATGTCCTGACATGTCCCGCTGCCTGACTCAGTGACAATTGAGGACATGTCCTGACATGTCCCGCTGCCTGACCACTGTGGCGCGATATGAGCTTGTAGGTCTGCTATTTTTGAAAAATCAAAGAAGGACTGACATAGAAACATAGCTTTTTCAGAAAACTGTCAGGATGTAGAAGACATTTTTAGAATCTGATCTCAGGTCAAAATGAAAACTGTCAGGGCGCCGTGCTATCAGCAAGTATAGACATACTATTTTATGAGCAGGAACAGCTGAGGCCATATAAATAATAACACTAAGTCGATAAGATACAATAGATTTCATGTACACATTTTGATAATATTACTGTGTTCTAATTTCAGCCCTGTCTGCTGATGACCACCAGCCTTCAACCAGTGCTTCTGCAGTTTCTCACGGATGGGGTGAGTTTAGAATGTGATCCTAGTTTACTACGCACTATACATCCAGTACAATGTAAATTCAATTTCACAATGCAAACACATGTACTATTGTACTGACATTATATGCAGGCTAACAATATCTGCATTTGATATCTGTGCTTATTGTAAGTCTCTTCAATAGAATTGATATGTATGTACACATTTTGATATTTTACTGTGACTTTTATTTCAGCCATATCTGATTCTGATGACCCGTTATCCCAGCCATTGTCCAGTGCTGCTGCTGCCGTTTCACACGGACGGGGTGAGTTTAGCATGTGATACCAGTTTACTACGCACCACATTCAATTACAATGTCAATTCAATTTCACAATGCAAACACATGTACTCTTGTACTGACATTCTATGCAGGCTAACAATATCTGCATTTTATATCTGTGCTTATTGTAAGTCACTTAGATAAAATTGATTTGATGTACATATTTTGATATGGGATTTCATTTCAGCCATATCTGAAGCAGATGACATTGACCACCCATCACCCATTGATGATGCTGCTGCTGGTTTTGGTGAGTTTTGCATGTGATCCTAGTTTACTATGCACCACATTTGATTATAAATGTAAATTTACTATGACAGTACTTTTACTTTATGACAGTACAGTAAATGAAGGCTAACTACATGTGCTTGGACCTAAATGCCTGAATTGATCTACATTTCAGTCTTGCTGGCTCTGGATGGTGAGCGGCCTTCAACCAGTTCTGCAGAGCCTGTTGCCAGCGAGTTGGGTGAGACTTATTTTGAGAATCAGATTTATTGTCACATCACAGGTTTACAGAGTAAAAAAAGTGTGAGCATAGCAGCAAATGTATACAGTACCACACAAATAAAAATGTATTTTATGGTAATTTTGTATATATGTATTTATAATGTAGATGGTGACCGTCCAGCTGAGGCAGCAGAATGGTCGGATGTTGGCTGGGAACCCCACCACATCCCCTTCACCGGCTCCCCGGGTGCCCATTACGGACCGCTGACGGCCGACAGTGAGCCGGTGGAGTTCTTCCAGCTGTACCTCACTGATGAGATGCTGGCGGACATCGTGGTGCAGACCAACCTGTATGCTGTGACGTGTAGAGCCAAGGTAAAATTATGAAATATAGATGTTTTTTATTGTCTCCACCAGGCCGAAGGCCTAGGGGGAGAGTATGTTTTGCACTCCGTCCGTGTGTCCGTCCGTGAGGAGCTAATCTCGGCCACCGTTAACCCGGTCGATGCCAAATTTTGCACACACACTCCCTGGATGCCAACGATGAACCTCTGCCCCAAACTTTCCAGAACGGCCTGTTATAGCGCCACCAGGAGGCCGCTTTGTGCAAAACAAGTTTTTGCACAGTACACCTACACATTTTGTCCAAACATCACGCAAATTGGTACACAGTCTCTCTAGAGCCATTCAACGAAACCGGTCTTTCAGATTTCTCAGACTCCATCCTGATTGGCTAAGATTGGCTTCCAAAGTTCACAGGAGTGCTCAGTTTCAAACAATTTTTTTTCTGTTTTCTTTTTTTAGGTCTCTCCCGAGTTGGTCCACTCGAGAGTGTGGGCGTGGAAAGAGGTCACCTTGACGGAGCTCAAGAACTTTCTGGCCCTCTATTTCTTGACCGGCGTCATAGTGTTGCCCCGCCTGGAGTTGTACTGGAGCACTGATGAGGTTCTTTCCACGCCCTTCTTCAACCGGACCATGACCCGTGACCGTTTCCAATTGCTGCTAAGGTTCTTACACTTCTCAGACAATGCGGCAGGGAACGCAGCGGACAGGCTGTATAAGGTGAGGCCAGTGTTGGACTACTTGTTGACCAAGTTCAAGGACCTCTTCACACCTTCAGAGAACATCTCTATAGATGAGGGTATGATGCTGTGGCGGGGGAGGTTGGCCTTCAGAGTTTACAACCCTCAGAAGCCTATAAAGTATGGCCTGAAGTCCTACATACTTTGTGACAGCAGGACTGGTTATTGTTATAGCATTAAGCCATATGTAGGGGAAAAGTCACCGTTGATTCCCACAGTTGAATACCTGATGGATGACTTGACCCATCAAGGTTATCGATTGTACATGGACAACTACTACAATAGTGTAAAAATGTGTGACCATCTTCGAGGGTTGGGAACACACGTTTGTGGGACTCTGCGAAAGCATAGGGGAGAACCTCCTGCTATTAGAGACGTCACCATCAGCCAGTTGGCACCTGGAGAGTTAGTCATGCGGCATAACAACAATGTCATGATAATTGCATGGAGGGACAAAAAGATTGTAAAGGTTGTGAGTACGCTACATCCCAACACAATGGTCACAGTCAAGGAGAGGGAAAAGGGGAGGGCGGTTAGACGAGACCTGATAAAGCCTGCATCCATTGCAGAGTACAACAAGTACATGAATGGGGTCGACCGTTTAGACCAAATGATTTCCTATTATCCTTTTACCCGTAGAACATTCAAGTGGACAAAAAAGTTTGTAATGTATATGTTCAGCATTTCTATGTATAATTCATTCGTCCTATTCAAAGACGCCACAAGGAGGTCCACCAAAAGAAGGACTCTGTTATCCTTCCTGATCAGTATCGTGAAGGCATGGGGCAACTTGCGGGATGTTCAGCCGGGTGCAGGGGGGGGGGAGCAGGTGGGAGAGCCACTGGGAGAGCCGCTGGGAGAGCAGCCGGGTGCAGTTGGGGGGGAGGAAGCCCCTGGAGAGCAGCCGGGTGCAGTTGGGGGGGAGGAAGCCCCTGGAGAGCAGCCGGGTGCAGTGGGGGGGGAGAGAGCCCCTAGAGCCCTAAGGTCAGCGAGGGGGGGAGCCCAAAGGTCAGCGAGGGTGGGTGCAGTGGGGGGAGCCCCTAGGCCACCACGCCAAGACCCAGGCAGCAGGCTCCACGTGCAGCTTGGAGACCATGAGATCGTTAGAATCCCCAGAGGCCCTAACACCACCAAAAAGATACCCCAAAGGAAGTGTCGGGTTTGCAGCATCGAGGGTAGGCGGCATGAGACGAGCTTCATGTGCAAAGCCTGTAACGTGCCCCTGCATAGAGAAGTGTGTTTCCACAAATACCACTCAAAGAAGTTTTACAAGGTGTAATTTTGTTGTTTTTTATGTTTATTTTGACTGAACTTTATATTGTGTTTTTTATGTTTATTTTGACTGAACTTTATATTGTGTTTTTTATGTCTATTTTGACTGAACTTTATAGGCTATTGTGTGTTTTATGTCTATTTTGACTGAACTTTATCTTGTGCATTTTGTACGATTATTGCAGTAAGCGACCCACTGATATATAGTGGGCATTGTATTGCTCAGAGAAGCACTTTATCTCCTTCAGTTTAGGCTCTGAGTGCCAATTCTCCCATTATAAAAAAGAGAGGGCGATTTTTTGTGTAAAAAAAAAAATTTTTTTTTTTTTTTTTTTTTTTTTTTTTTGAAAGTACGTCTTGTCGTCAACCACTGATAGAGTGGCCACGTTGATTCCCCCCCCCAGACAGACCAAACTGCAAATAAAAGGTTTACATGACTTTCTGCCTCAGTCCGATTTTTATTATTGCAGTAGAAGTAGAGAACAGAGTTGCACCGCTCACTTCACAGGGGTGTGATTTGTATTATTACAGTAGAAGTATTTTTCTTATGAAAGCAGAGAGTCTTATGTTTCATACGGTATATAGTATGTATATGTAGCTATAGGACTTATTTTGTGAATATTGGAGCAGTTCAGGTCCATGTTTTAGTCTTGGTTATCTCTGGTGGGCACAAGCTGAATTCAATGACCAATTACTGTCAAACTGTATATGTGTACAATGTGTGCTGTTTTCCTCCTAAAAGTAGACATTCAGGGCTTTCATTTGGTGTATGGTATGTATAGGATAGTATTTGTGCTCATATTTATATCGGTCTGTTGAACAAAAAAAAAAAAAAAAAAACTGAACTGAAATGTCTGTCAACTTCAACCTTCCATATCTCTGCTGTTTTTTCAAGCGAGCAGTGTGCACCCGTGTGCATGTGTTAGAAAAAGGTCAATATCTCCAGAATGGAAGATGGTAGAATCATAATTTTTTTTTTAAATTGAAGTGGAAAAGTGTGGCTTTCTTTTGATTTATGCGGTGTGATTCTCACTATAAGAGGCCCCTCGCTGTGGGCCCCTAAAAAGTTCAAAAATCCAATGTTAATCGCTTAGCACCAGCAAGCCTGAGCAAATAGAAAACTCTAGCATACAATGTGTTAAGGACTTTTCTTTTTTTTAATTTATCATCAAATGATCTTGCCGTGGGACGTCGGCAAGACACACAGGCAACTGTGATTTGGACCTGTAAATTATAAAACAAACACTAAGGCACTGGTTGTGGTACTTCTGGTTTACCAGAACGGGGTTCAACTCCCTGCGGTGCCCTGCTCAATGTGTTGTTACATGGTTCATTTTCTGCTCATTGTGTTTTGCTTTTTCATAGATGATAACCCCCAGGTTCTTTACTGATTGTACCGTATAGTATATATTAATAGAGACGGCAACCAGAGGAAACCCTGAGGCGAAATGGACATGGTGGCCGAATTTGTTATTGCAGCTTTGGGGCCAAAGCTGGTCCGTTGACTATCATTGCTCACGCGCATGATGACACGTGAACGCTGTTTCATACGTGAACACTGTTTCATAGTGAACGCTGTTTCATAGTGAACGCTGTTTCATGCGTGAACACTGTTTCATAGTGAACGCTGTTTCATAGTGAACGCTGTTTCATAGTGAATGCTGTTTCATAGTGAACACTGTTTCATACGTGAACGCTGTTTCATAGTGAACACTGTTTCATAGTGAACACTGTTTCATAGTGAACGCTGTTTCATAGTGAACACTGTTTCATACGTGAACACTGTTTCATAGTGAACGCTGTTTCATAGTGAACGCTGTTTCATAGTGAACGCTGTTTCATAGTGAACACTGTTTCATACGTGAACACTGTTTCATACGTGAACACTGTTTCATACGTGAACGCTGTTTCATAGTGAACGCTGTTTCATAGTGAACGCTGTTTCATAGTGAACGCTGTTTCATAGTGAACACTGTTTCATAGTGAACGCTGTTTCATACGTGAACGCTGTTTCATAGTGAACGCTGTTTCATACGTGAACGCTGTTTCATAGTGAACGCTGTTTCATAGTGAACACTGTTTCATAGTGAACGCGCTGTTTCATAGTGAACACTGTTTCATAGTGAACGCTGTTTCACTGTTTCATAGTGAACGCTGTTTCATAGTGAACACTGTTTCATACGTGAACGCTGTTTCATAGTGAACACTGTTTCATTCAGATTCAGATTCAGATACCTTTATTTGCCATTGTGTAAAACACATAGGAATTTGCTTTGACATTGACATGTGTGCATTTCTTTTCCTTTTTTCACATATAACGAAAAAATGACAACAACACAAAAACAACACTGTGCAGAAATTATAAATATAAAGTGCAGAGTTCATGGAATAGTGCAAAAAACATGACCGGTGACACTCCCTAGGGGGCAGGGGTGGGAGGGAAACCAGAGTCATTTAGCAGCCTGGCGGCTGAGGGGAAGAAGCTCAGTCTGTGGCGGACCTTTTTAGTGTTCAGCAGCCGCAACCGTCTCCCAGAGGGGAGCAGGGTGAGGAGGCCGTGGCCAGGGTGGGAGGGGTCGGCCATGATTTTCCTTCCTCTCTTCAATGCCCTGGAGTCGTGCAGGGACTTGAGGGAGGGCAGAGGACGGCCAATCACCTTCTCTGCAGAGCGTATCACCCTTTGCAGCTTGGCGAGATCTTTCGCAGCTGCAGCGGGGAACCAGGTGATGATGGAGTGAGTGAGAATGGACTCAATGATGGCTGTGTAAAACTGAGCCATCATGGTCCTTGAAAGTCTGAACTTCCTCAGCTGCCTGAGGAAGTACAGCCTCTTCTGGGCCTTCTTCAGGAGGGCCATGATGTTTAGTTCCCACTTCAGGTCCCGAGAGAGAATCATGCCCAGGAACCGACATGACTCCACTGGGTTAACCTGGGTGCCTCCCAGCATGATGGGAGGGGGCGGGGCTGCGTTCCTCCTGAAGTCCACCACCATCTCCTCTGTCTTTAGAGCGTTAAGCTCTAAGTTGTTGTTGCTACACCAACTCCGCAGCCGCTCGATCTCCCTCCTGTAGGCCGACTCATCCCCTTTGGAGATGAGGCCCACCAGGGTGGTGTCATCCGCAAACTTCAGGAGCTTGACGGATGGGTGGAGGGAAACACAGCTGTTGGTGTACAGGGAGAACAGGAGTGGGGACAGGACACAGCCCTGCGGGGAACCGGTGTTGGTGGACCTAGAGCTGGAAATGCTCTTCCCCAGCTTCACCCGCTGCGACCTGTTGGTGAGGAAGCTCGTAATCCACTTCCGAGTGGAGTCCGGCACTTGCAGCAGGGACAGCTGGTGCTCTAGGATGGATGGCAGGATGGTGTTGAAGGCCGAGCTGAAGTCCACGAACAGTAGTAGTGAATGCTGTTTCATACGTGAACGCTGTTTCATAGTGAACACTGTTTCATAGTGAACACTGTTTCATAGTGAATGCTGTTTCATACGTGAACGCTGTTTCATAGTGAACGCTGTTTCATACGTGAACGCTGTTTCATAGTGTGTTTCATAGTGAACGCTGTTTCATAGTGAACACTGTTTCATAGTGAACACTGTTTCATACGTGAACGCTGTTTCAGTGCAACGATAGTCAGCGGCCCAATCCATCCCAGAATGCACTCTGTTCCGACCCGGAAGGAGGAGTGAAATCGCCTCATGTGCTTTTGAGCAACTTAATGCAAGTGGATGGGAGGAGAAACCCGGTGCCGTCTCTATTAATATATACTCTAAGGTTTGTACTCCCTACAGTTGGGTTACATTTAGGGACCAAGCCCGAAGGGACTCTTGGTCGCTTTTTCGCTTCTCCTTCGCGAAACTTGGCTTTTTTTTTGGCTCCCGATTCCAATAATTTGAAGATGACTATTGGCCCTGATTTGACCCCATCTGATCGGACAACCTCTAGAGGGCAATGCCAAACGGTGAGGACGCGGAGCCCACAACCATTGACCAATGGGTGGCGCTATAGCACTCAACTGAGCTTGTAGAAACTCAAAGGACCACTTCACCACTTTTCAACCTTCATATAAAAAGTGTACGGCATACTATAGCACGCCGTTTTTCATCATTTTTGAGGATTTGATTTTTTTTTTAAAGATGGGTTATAGCCCATCGTTTTTTGAATTTTTGATTTTTTTTAACCTCGTTTTTCATCATTTTTGAACATGGGCTATAGCCCCTACCGTACGGCATAATATAGCACGCTGTTTTTCATCATTTTTGAGGATTTGAAAAAAATTCAAAATTTCAAAAAACATGGGTTATAGCCCATCGTTTTTTGAAATTTTGAAAAAAAAAATTACCTCGTTTTTCATCATTTTTGAACATGGGCTATAGCCCCTACCGTACGGCATAATATAACACGCTGTTTTTCATCATTTTTGAGGATTTGAAAAAAATTCAAAATGTCAAAAAACATGGGTTATAGCCCATCGTTTTTTGAAATTAACCTCGTTTTTCATCATTTTTGAACATGGGCTATAGCCCCTACCGTACGGCATAATATAGCACGCCGTTTTTCATCATTTTTGAGGGTTTGAAAAAAAATCAAAATGTCAAAAAACATGGGTTATAGCCCATCGTTTTTTGAAATTAACCTCGTTTTTCATCATTTTTGAACATGGGCTATAGCCCCTACCGTACGGCATAATATAGCACGCCATTTTTCATCATTTTTGAGGATTTGAAAAAAAAACAAAATTTCAAAAACATGGGTTATAGCCCATCGTTTTTTGAAATTTTGAAAAAAAAAATTAACCTCGTTTTTCATCATTTTTGAACATGGGCTATAGCCCCTACCGTACGGCATAATATAGCACGCCGTTTTTCATCATTTTTGAGGATTTGAAAAAATTTCAAAATTTCAAAAAACATGGGTTATAAAGCCCATCGTTTTTTGAAATTTTGAAAAAAAAAAAATAACCTCGTTTTTCGTCATTTTTGAACATGGGCTATAGCCCATACAGTATGGCATACTATAACACGCTGTTTTTCATCATTTTTGAGGATTTGATAAAAATGAAAAAAAAAAAAAAAACATGGGTTATAGCCCATCGTTTTTTGAAAATTTGAAAAAAAAAATAACCTCGTTTTTCATCATTTTTGAACATGGGCTATAGCCCATACCATACGGCATACTATAACACGCTGTTTTTCATCATTTTTGAGGATTTGAAAAAAAAAGCAAAAAAAGCAAAACATGGGTTATAGCCCATCGTTTTTTGAAATTTTGAAAAAAAAAATAACCTCGTTTTTCATCATTTTTGAACATGGGCTATAGCCCATACCATACGGCATACTATAACACGCTGTTTTTCATCATTTTTGAGGATTTGAAAAAAATGAAAAAAAAAAAAAAACATGGGTTATAGCCCATCGTTTTTTTAAATTTTGAAAAAAAAAATAACCTCGTTTTTCATCATTTTTGAACATGGGCTATAGCCCATACCATACGGCATACTATAACACGCTGTTTTTCATCATTTTTGAGGATTTGAAAAAAATGAAAAAAATAAATAAAACATGGGTTATAGCCCATCGTTTTTTGAAATTTTGAAAAAAAAAAATAACCTCGTTTTTCATCATTTTTGAACATGGGCTATAGCCCATACCATACGGCATACTATAACACGCTGTTTTTCATCATTTTTGAGGATTTGAAAAAGAATGAAAAAAAAAAAAACATGGGTTATAGCCCATCGTTTTTTGAAATTTTGAAAAAAAAAATAACCTCGTTTTTCATCATTTTTGAACATGGGCTATAGCCCATACAGTATGGCATACTATAACACGCTGTTTTTCATAATTTTTGAGGATTTGATAAAAATAAAAAATAAAAATAAAAACATGGGTTATAGCCCATCGTTTTTTGAAATTTTGAAAAAAAAAATAACCTCGTTTTTCATCATTTTTGAACATGCGCTATAGCCCATACCATACGGCATACTATAACACGCTGTTTTTCATCATTTTTGAGGATTTGAAAAAAATGAAAAAAATAAATAAAACATGGGTTATAGCCCATCGTTTTTTGAAATTTTGAAAAAAAAAAATAACCTCGTTTTTCATCATTTTTGAACATGGGCTATAGCCCATACCATACGGCATACTATAACACGCTGTTTTTCATCATTTTTGAGGATTTGAAAAAGAATGAAAAAAAAAAAAACATGGGTTATAGCCCATCGTTTTTTGAAATTTTGAAAAAAAAAATAACCTCGTTTTTCATCATTTTTGAACATGGGCTATAGCCCATACCATACGACATACTATAACACGCTGTTTTTCATCATTTTTGAGGATTTAAAAAAAAAAAAAAAAAAAAAAAACATGGGTTATAGCCCATCGTTTTTTGAAATTTTGAAAAAAAAAATAACCTCGTTTTTCATCATTTTTGAACATGGGCTATAGCCCATACCATACGGCATACTATAACACGCTGTTTTTCATCATTTTTGAGGATTTGAAAAAAATGAAAAAAAAAAAAAACATGGGTTATAGCCCATCGTTTTTTGAAATTTTGAAAAAAAAAATAACCTCGTTTTTCATCATTTTTGAACATGGGCTATAGCCCATACAGTATGGCATACTATAACACGCTGTTTTTCATAATTTTTGAGGATTTGATAAAAATGAAAAAAAACAAAAAAAACATGGGTTATAGCCCATCGTTTTTTGAAATTTTGAAAAACAAAATAACCTCGTTTTTCATCATTTTTGAACATGGGCTATAGCCCATACCATACGGCATACTATAACACGCTGTTTTTCATCATTTTTGAGGATTTGAAAAAAAAAAAAACAAAAAAACATGGGTTATAGCCCATCGTTTTTTGAAATTTTGAAAAAAAAAATAACCTCGTTTTTCATCATTTTTGAACATGGGCTATAGCCCATACCATACGGCATACTATAACACGCTGTTTTTCATCATTTTTGAGGATTTGAAAAAAAAAACAAAAAAAAAAACATGGGTTATAGCCCATCGTTTTTTGAAATTTTGAAAAAAAAAATAACCTCGTTTTTCATCATTTTTGAACATGGGCTATAGCCCATACCATACGGCATACTATAACACGCTGTTTTTCATCATTTTTGAGGATTTGAAAAAAAAAAAAAAAAAAAAAAACATGGGTTATAGCCCATCGTTTTTTGAAATTTTGAAAAAAAAAAATAACCTCGTTTTTCATCATTTTTGAACATGGGCTATAGCCCATACCATACGGCATACTATAACACGCTGTTTTTCATCATTTTTGAGGATTTGAAAAAAATGAAAAAAAAAAAAACATGGGTTATAGCCCATCGTTTTTTGAAATTTTGAAAAAAAAAATAACCTCGTTTTTCATCATTTTTGAACATGGGCTATAGCCCATACAGTATGGCATACTATAACACGCTGTTTTTCATCATTTTTGAGGATTTGATAAAAATGAAAAAAAACAAAAAAAACATGGGTTATAGCCCATCGTTTTTTGAAATTTTGAAAAACAAAATAACCTCGTTTTTCATCATTTTTGAACATGGGCTATAGCCCATACCATACGGCATACTATAACACGCTGTTTTTCATCATTTTTGAGGATTTGAAAAAAAAAAAAAAAAAAAAAAAACACGGGTTATAGCCCATCGTTTTTTGAAATTTTGAAAAAAGAAATAACCTCGTTTTTCATCATTTTTGAACATGGGCTATAGCCCATACCATACGGCATACTATAACACGCTGTTTTTCATCATTTTTGAGGATTTGATAAAAATGAGAAAAAAAAAAAACATGGGTTATAGCCCATCGTTTTTTGAAATTTTGAAAAAAAAAATAACCTCGTTTTTCATCATTTTTGAACATGGGCTATAGCCCATACCATACGGCATACTATAACACGCTGTTTTTCATCATTTTTGAGGATTTGAAAAAAATGAAAAAAAAAAAAAAACATGGGTTATAGCCCATCGTTTTTTGAAATTTTGAAAAAAAAAATAACCTCGTTTTTCATCATTTTTGAACATGGGCTATAGCCCATACCATACGGCATACTATAACACGCTGTTTTTCATCATTTTTGAGGATTTGAAAAAAATGAGAAAAAAAAAAAACATGGGTTATAGCCCATCGTTTTTTGAAATTTTGAAAAAAAAAATAACCTCGTTTTTCATCATTTTTGAACATGGGCTATAGCCCATACCATACGGCATACTATAACACGCTGTTTTTCATCATTTTTGAGGATTTGAAAAAAATGAAAAAAAAAAAAAAACATGGGTTATAGCCCATCGTTTTTTGAAATTTTGAAAAAGAAAATAACCTCGTTTTTCATCATTTTTGAACATGGGCTATAGCCCATACAGTATGGCATACTATAACACGCTGTTTTTCATCATTTTTGAGGATTTGATAAAAATGAGAAAAAAAAAAAACATGGGTTATAGCCCATCGTTTTTTGAAATGTTGAAAAAAAAAATAACCTCGTTTTTCATCATTTTTGAACATGGGCTATAGCCCATACCATACGGCATACTATAACACGCTGTTTTTCATCATTTTTGAGGATTTGAAAAAAATGAAAAAAAAAAAAAACATGGGTTATAGCCCATCGTTTTTTGAAATTTTGAAAAAAAAAAAACCTCGTTTTTCATCATTTTTGAACATGGGCTATAGCCCATACCATACGGCATACTATAACACGCTGTTTTTCATCATTTTTGAGGATTTGAAAAAAATGAAAAAAAAAAAAAAACATGGGTTATAGCCCATCGTTTTTTGAAATTTTGAAAAAAAAAATAACCTCGTTTTTCATCATTTTTGAACATGGGCTATAGCCCATACAGTATGGCATACTATAACACGCTGTTTTTCATCATTTTTGAGGATTTGATAAAAATGAAAAAAAAAAAAAAAACATGGGTTATAGCCCATCGTTTTTTGAAATTTTGAAAAAAAAAATAACCTCGTTTTACATCATTTTTGAACATGGGCTATAGCCCATACCATACGGCATACTATAACACGCTGTTTTTCATCATTTTTGAGGATTTGAAAAAAATGAAAAAAAAAAAAAAACATGGGTTATAGCCCATCGTTTTTTGAAATTTTGAAAAAAAAAATAACCTCGTTTTTCATCATTTTTGAACATGGGCTATAGCCCATACAGTATGGCATACTATAACACGCTGTTTTTCATAATTTTTGAGGATTTGATAAAAATGAAAAAAAAAAAAAAAACATGGGTTATAGCCCATCGTTTTTTGAAATTTTGAAAAAAAAATAACCTCGTTTTTCATCATTTTTGAACATGGGCTATAGCCCATACCATACGGCATACTATAACACGCTGTTTTTCATCATTTTTGAGGATTTGAAAAAAATGAAAAAAAAAAAAAACATGGGTTATAGCCTATCGTTTTTTGAAATTTTGAAAAAAAACAATAACCTCGTTTTTCATCATTTTTGAACATGGGCTATAGCCCATACCATACGGCATACTATAACACGCTGTTTTTCATCATTTTTGAGGATTTGAAAAAAATAATACAAAAAAAAAAACATGGGTTATAGCCCATCGTTTTTTGAAATTTTGAAAAAAAAAATAACCTCGTTTTTCATCATTTTTGAACATGGGCTATAGCCCATACCATACGGCATACTATAACACGCTGTTTTTCATCATTTTTGAGGATTTGAAAAAAATGAAAAAAAAAAAAAAACATGGGTTATAGCCCATCGTTTTTTGAAATTTTGAAAAAAAAAATAACCTCGTTTTTCATCATTTTTGAACATGGGCTATAGCCCATACCATACGGCATACTATAACACGCTGTTTTTCATCATTTTTGAGGATTTGAAAAAAATAATAAAAAATAAAAACATGGGTTATAGCCCATCGTTTTTTGAAATTTTGAAAAAAAAAAAAACCTCGTTTTTCATCATTTTTGAACATGGGCTATAGCCCATACCATACGGCATA
Source organism: Protomyctophum parallelum (assembly GCF_964188405.1). NCBI lineage: Eukaryota > Metazoa > Chordata > Actinopteri > Myctophiformes > Myctophidae > Protomyctophum > Protomyctophum parallelum. The sequence continues at coordinate 1,593,243 of NC_139717.1, forward strand.
CTATAACACGCTGTTTTTCATCATTTTTGAGGATTTGAAAAAAATGAAAAAAAAAAAAAAACATGGGTTATAGCCCATCGTTTTTTGAAATTTTGAAAAAAAAAATAACCTCGTTTTTCATCATTTTTGAACATGGGCTATAGCCCATACAGTATGGCATACTATAACACGCTGTTTTTCATCATTTTTGAGGATTTGATAAAAATGAAAAAAAAAAAAAAAACATGGGTTATAGCCCATCGTTTTTTGAAATTTTGAAAAAAAAAATAACCTCGTTTTACATCATTTTTGAACATGGGCTATAGCCCATACCATACGGCATACTATAACACGCTGTTTTTCATCATTTTTGAGGATTTGAAAAAAATGAAAAAAAAAAAAAAACATGGGTTATAGCCCATCGTTTTTTGAAATTTTGAAAAAGAAAATAACCTTGTTTTTCATCATTTTTGAACATGGGCTATAGCCCATACAGTATGGCATACTATAACACGCTGTTTTTCATCATTTTTGAGGATTTGATAAAAATGAGAAAAAAAAAAAACATGGGTTATAGCCCATCGTTTTTTGAAATTTTGAAAAAAAAAATAACCTCGTTTTTCATCATTTTTGAACATGGGCTATAGCCCATACCATACGGCATACTATAACACGCTGTTTTTCATCATTTTTGAGGATTTGAAAAAAATGAAAAAAAAAAAAACATGGGTTATAGCCCATCGTTTTTTGAAATTTTGAAAAAAAAAAAAAACTCGTTTTTCATCATTTTTGAACATGGGCTATAGCCCATACCATACGGCATACTATAACACGCTGTTTTTCATCATTTTTGAGGATTTGAAAAAAAAGAAAAAAAAAAAAAAACATGGGTTATAGCCCATCGTTTTTTGAAATTTTGAAAAAAAAAATAACCTCGTTTTTCATCATTTTTGAACATGGGCTATAGCCCATACAGTATGGCATACTATAACACGCTGTTTTTCATCATTTTTGAGGATTTGATAAAAATGAAAAAAAAAAAAAAAACATGGGTTATAGCCCATCGTTTTTTGAAATTTTGAAAAAAAAAATAACCTCGTTTTACATCATTTTTGAACATGGGCTATAGCCCATACCATACGGCATACTATAACACGCTGTTTTTCATCATTTTTGAGGATTTGATAAAAATGAAAAAAAAAAAAAAAACATGGGTTATAGCCCATCGTTTTTTGAAATTTTGAAAAAAAAATAACCTCGTTTTTCATCATTTTTGAACATGGGCTATAGCCCATACCATACGGCATACTATAACACGCTGTTTTTCATCATTTTTGAGGATTTGAAAAAAATGAAAAAAAAAAAAAACATGGGTTATAGCCCATCGTTTTTTGAAATTTTGAAAAAGAAAAATAACCTCGTTTTTCATCATTTTTGAACATGGGCTATAGCCCATACCATACGGCATACTATAACACGCTGTTTTTCATCATTTTTGAGGATTTGAAAAAAATAATACAAAAAAAAAAACATGGGTTATAGCCCATCGTTTTTTGAAATTTTGAAAAAAAAAATAACCTCGTTTTTCATCATTTTTGAACATGGGCTATAGCCCATACCATACGGCATACTATAACACGCTGTTTTTCATCATTTTTGAGGATTTGAAAAAAATGAAAAAAAAAAAAAAACATGGGTTATAGCCCATCGTTTTTTGAAATTTTGAAAAAAAAAATAACCTCGTTTTTCATCATTTTTGAACATGGGCTATAGCCCATACCATACGGCATACTATAACACGCTGTTTTTCATCATTTTTGAGGATTTGAAAAAAATGAAAAAAAAAAAAAACATGGGTTATAGCCCATCGTTTTTTGAAATTTTGAAAAAAAAAAAAAACTCGTTTTTCATCATTTTTGAACATGGGCTATAGCCCATACCATACGGCATACTATAACACGCTGTTTTTCATCATTTTTGAGGATTTGAAAAAAAAGAAAAAAAAAAAAAAACATGGGTTATAGCCCATCGTTTTTTGAAATTTTGAAAAAAAAAATAACCTCGTTTTTCATCATTTTTGAACATGGGCTATAGCCCATACAGTATGGCATACTATAACACGCTGTTTTTCATCATTTTTGAGGATTTGATAAAAATGAAAAAAAAAAAAAAAACATGGGTTATAGCCCATCGTTTTTTGAAATTTTGAAAAAAAAAATAACCTCGTTTTACATCATTTTTGAACATGGGCTATAGCCCATACCATACGGCATACTATAACACGCTGTTTTTCATCATTTTTGAGGATTTGAAAAAAATGAAAAAAAAAAAAAAACATGGGTTATAGCCCATCGTTTTTTGAAATTTTGAAAAAAAAAATAACCTCGTTTTTCATCATTTTTGAACATGGGCTATAGCCCATACAGTATGGCATACTATAACACGCTGTTTTTCATCATTTTTGAGGATTTGATAAAAATGAAAAAAAAAAAAAAAACATGGGTTATAGCCCATCGTTTTTTGAAATTTTGAAAAAAAAATAACCTCGTTTTTCATCATTTTTGAACATGGGCTATAGCCCATACCATACGGCATACTATAACACGCTGTTTTTCATCATTTTTGAGGATTTGAAAAAAATGAAAAAAAAAAAAAACATGGGTTATAGCCCATCGTTTTTTGAAATTTTGAAAAAGAAAAATAACCTCGTTTTTCATCATTTTTGAACATGGGCTATAGCCCATACCATACGGCATACTATAACACGCTGTTTTTCATCATTTTTGAGGATTTGAAAAAAATAATACAAAAAAAAAAACATGGGTTATAGCCCATCGTTTTTTGAAATTTTGAAAAAAAAAATAACCTCGTTTTTCATCATTTTTGAACATGGGCTATAGCCCATACCATACGGCATACTATAACACGCTGTTTTTCATCATTTTTGAGGATTTGAAAAAAATGAAAAAAAAAAAAAAACATGGGTTATAGCCCATCGTTTTTTGAAATTTTGAAAAAAAAAATAACCTCGTTTTTCATCATTTTTGAACATGGGCTATAGCCCATACCATACGGCATACTATAACACGCTGTTTTTCATCATTTTTGAGGATTTGAAAAAAATGAAAAAAAAAAAAAACATGGGTTATAGCCCATCGTTTTTTGAAATTTTGAAAAAAAAAAAACCCTCGTTTTTCATCATTTTTGAACATGGGCTATAGCCCATACCATACGGCATACTATAACACGCTGTTTTTCATCATTTTTGAGGATTTGAAAAAAATGAAAAAAAAAAAAAAACATGGGTTATAGCCCATCGTTTTTTGAAATTTTGAAAAAAAAATAACCTCGTTTTTCATCATTTTTGAACATGGGCTATAGCCCATACAGTATGGCATACTATAACACGCTGTTTTTCATCATTTTTGAGGATTTGATAAAAATGAAAAAAAAAAAAAAAACATGGGTTATAGCCCATCGTTTTTTGAAATTTTGAAAAAAAAAAAAAACTCGTTTTTCATCATTTTTGAACATGGGCTATAGCCCATACCATACGGCATACTATAACACGCTGTTTTTCATCATTTTTGAGGATTTGAAAAAAATGAAAAAAAAAAAAAAACATGGGTTATAGCCCATCGTTTTTTGAAATTTTGAAAAAAAAAATAACCTCGTTTTTCATCATTTTTGAACATGGGCTATAGCCCATACAGTATGGCATACTATAACACGCTGTTTTTCATCATTTTTGAGGATTTGATAAAAATGAAAAAAAAAAAAAAAACATGGGTTATAGCCCATCGTTTTTTGAAATTTTGAAAAAAAAAATAACCTCGTTTTACATCATTTTTGAACATGGGCTATAGCCCATACCATACGGCATACTATAACACGCTGTTTTTCATCATTTTTGAGGATTTGAAAAAAATGAAAAAAAAAAAAAAACATGGGTTATAGCCCATCGTTTTTTGAAATTTTGAAAAAGAAAATAACCTTGTTTTTCATCATTTTTGAACATGGGCTATAGCCCATACAGTATGGCATACTATAACACGCTGTTTTTCATCATTTTTGAGGATTTGATAAAAATGAGAAAAAAAAAAAACATGGGTTATAGCCCATCGTTTTTTGAAATTTTGAAAAAAAAAATAACCTCGTTTTTCATCATTTTTGAACATGGGCTATAGCCCATACCATACGGCATACTATAACACGCTGTTTTTCATCATTTTTGAGGATTTGAAAAAAATGAAAAAAAAAAAAAACATGGGTTATAGCCCATCGTTTTTTGAAATTTTGAAAAAAAAAAAAAACTCGTTTTTCATCATTTTTGAACATGGGCTATAGCCCATACCATACGGCATACTATAACACGCTGTTTTTCATCATTTTTGAGGATTTGAAAAAAAAGAAAAAAAAAAACAAACATGGGTTATAGCCCATCGTTTTTTGAAATTTTGAAAAAAAAAATAACCTCGTTTTTCATCATTTTTGAACATGGGCTATAGCCCATACAGTATGGCATACTATAACACGCTGTTTTTCATCATTTTTGAGGATTTGATAAAAATGAAAAAAAAAAAAAAAACATGGGTTATAGCCCATCGTTTTTTGAAATTTTGAAAAAAAAAATAACCTCGTTTTACATCATTTTTGAACATGGGCTATAGCCCATACCATACGGCATACTATAACACGCTGTTTTTCATCATTTTTGAGGATTTGAAAAAAATGAAAAAAAAAAAAAAAACATGGGTTATAGCCCATCGTTTTTTGAAATTTTGAAAAAAAAAATAACCTCGTTTTTCATCATTTTTGAACATGGGCTATAGCCCATACAGTATGGCATACTATAACACGCTGTTTTTCATCATTTTTGAGGATTTGATAAAAATGAAAAAAAAAAAAAAAACATGGGTTATAGCCCATCGTTTTTTGAAATTTTGAAAAAAAAATAACCTCGTTTTTCATCATTTTTGAACATGGGCTATAGCCCATACCATACGGCATACTATAACACGCTGTTTTTCATCATTTTTGAGGATTTGAAAAAAATGAAAAAAAAAAAAAACATGGGTTATAGCCCATCGTTTTTTGAAATTTTGAAAAAGAAAAATAACCTCGTTTTTCATCATTTTTGAACATGGGCTATAGCCCATACCATACGGCATACTATAACACGCTGTTTTTCATCATTTTTGAGGATTTGAAAAAAATAATACAAAAAAAAAAACATGGGTTATAGCCCATCGTTTTTTGAAATTTTGAAAAAAAAAATAACCTCGTTTTTCATCATTTTTGAACATGGGCTATAGCCCATACCATACGGCATACTATAACACGCTGTTTTTCATCATTTTTGAGGATTTGAAAAAAATGAAAAAAAAAAAAAAACATGGGTTATAGCCCATCGTTTTTTGAAATTTTGAAAAAAAAAATAACCTCGTTTTTCATCATTTTTGAACATGGGCTATAGCCCATACAGTATGGCATACTATAACACGCTGTTTTTCATCATTTTTGAGGATTTGATAAAAAAAAAAAAAAAAAAAAAAACATGGGTTATAGCCCATCGTTTTTTGAAATTTTGAAAAAAAAAATAACCTCGTTTTTCATCATTTTTGAACATGGGCTATAGCCCATACCATACGGCATACTATAACACGCTGTTTTTCATCATTTTTGAGGATTTGAAAAAAATGAAAAAAAAAAAAAACATGGGTTATAGCCCATCGTTTTTTGAAATTTTGAAAAAAAAAAAACCCTCGTTTTTCATCATTTTTGAACATGGGCTATAGCCCATACCATACGGCATACTATAACACGCTGTTTTTCATCATTTTTGAGGATTTGAAAAAAAAAAAAAAAAAAAAAAACATGGGTTATAGCCCATCGTTTTTTGAAATTTTGAAAAAAAAATAACCTCGTTTTTCATCATTTTTGAACATGGGCTATAGCCCATACAGTATGGCATACTATAACACGCTGTTTTTCATCATTTTTGAGGATTTGATAAAAATGAAAAAAAAAAAAAAAACATGGGTTATAGCCCATCGTTTTTTGAAATTTTGAAAAAAAAATAACCTCGTTTTACATCATTTTTGAACATGGGCTATAGCCCATACCATACGGCATACTATAACACGCTGTTTTTCATCATTTTTGAGGATTTGAAAAAAATGGAAAAAATAACAAAACATGGGTTATAGCCCATCGTTTTTTGAAATTTTGAAAAAAAAAATAACCTCGTTTTTCATCATTTTTGAACATGGGCTATAGCCCATACAGTATGGCATACTATAACACGCTGTTTTTCATCATTTTTGAGGATTTGATAAAAATGAAAAAAAAAAAAAAACATGGGTTATAGCCCATCGTTTTTTGAAATTTTGAAAAAAAAATAACCTCGTTTTTCATCATTTTTGAACATGGGCTATAGCCCATACCATACGGCATACTATAACACGCTGTTTTTCATCATTTTTGAGGATTTGGAAAAAAATGAAAAAAAAAAAAAACATGGGTTATAGCCCATCGTTTTTTGAAATTTTGAAAAAAAAAAAAACTCGTTTTTCATCATTTTTGAACATGGGCTATAGCCCATACCATACGGCATACTATAACACGCTGTTTTTCATCATTTTTGAGGATTTGAAAAAAATAATACAAAAAAAAAAACATGGGTTATAGCCCATCGTTTTTTGAAATTTTGAAAAAAAAAATAACCTCGTTTTTCATCATTTTTGAACATGGGCTATAGCCCATACCATACGGCATACTATAACACGCTGTTTTTCATCATTTTTGAGGATTTGAAAAAAATGAAAACAAAAAAAAAACATGGGTTATAGCCCATCGTTTTTTGAAATTTTGAAAAAAAAAATAACCTCGTTTTTCATCATTTTTGAACATGGGCTATAGCCCATACCATACGGCATACTATAACACGCTGTTTTTCATCATTTTTGAGGATTTGAAAAAAAAAACAAAAAAAAAAACATGGGTTATAGCCCATCGTTTTTTGAAATTTTGAAAAAAAAAAATAACCTCGTTTTTCATCATTTTTGAACATGGGCTATAGCCCATACCATACGGCATACTATAACACGCTGTTTTTCATCATTTTTGAGGATTTGAAAAAAATGAAAAAAAAAAAAAAACATGGGTTATAGCCCATCGTTTTTTGAAATTTTGAAAAAAAAATAACCTCGTTTTTCATCATTTTTGAACATGGGCTATAGCCCATACCATACGGCATACTATAACACGCTGTTTTTCATCATTTTTGAGGATTTGAAAAAAATGAAAAAAAAAAAAAAACATGGGTTATAGCCCATCGTTTTTTTAAATTTTGAAAAAAAAAATAACCTCGTTTTTCATCATTTTTGAACATGGGCTATAGCCCATACCATACGGCATACTATAACACGCTGTTTTTCATCATTTTTGAGGATTTGAAAAAAATGAAAAAAAAAAAAAAACATGGGTTATAGCCCATCGTTTTTTGAAATTTTGAAAAAAAAAATAACCTCGTTTTTCATCATTTTTGAACATGGGCTATAGCCCATACCATACGGCATACTATAACACGCTGTTTTTCATCATTTTTGAGGATTTGAAAAAAATGAAGAAAAAAAAAAACATGGGTTATAGCCCATCGTTTTTTGAAATTTTGGAAAAAAAAATAACCTCGTTTTTCATCATTTTTGAACATGGGCTATAGCCCCATACAATACGGCATACTATAACACGCTGTTTTTCATCATTTTTGAGGATTTGAAAAAAATGAAAAAAAAAAAAAAAAACATGGGTTATAGCCCATCGTTTTTTGAAATTTTGAAAAAAACAATAACCTCGTTTTTCATCATTTTTGAACATGGGCTATAGCCCATACCATACGGCATACTATAACACGCTGTTTTTCATCATTTTTGAGGATTTGAAAAAAATGAAAAAAAAAAAAAACATGGGTTATAGCCCATCGTTTTTAGAAATTTTGAAAAAAAAAATAACCTCGTTTTTCATCATTTTTGAACATGGGCTATAGCCCATACCATACGGCATACTATAACACGCTGTTTTTCATCATTTTTGAGGATTTGAAAAAAAACAAAAAAACAAAAAAACATGGGTTATAGCCCATCGTTTTTTGAAATGTTGAAAAAAATAATAACCTCGTTTTTCATCATTTTTGAACATGGGCTATAGCCCATACCATACGGCATACTATAACACGCTGTTTTTCATCATTTTTGAGGATTTGAAAAAAATGAAGAAAAAAAAAAACATGGGTTATAGCCCATCGTTTTTTGAAATTTTGGAAAAAAAAATAACCTCGTTTTTCATCATTTTTGAACATGGGCTATAGCCCATACAATACGGCATACTATAACACGCTGTTTTTCATCATTTTTGAGGATTTGAAAAAAATGAAAAAAAAAAAAAAACATGGGTTATAGCCCATCGTTTTTGAAATTTTGAAAAAAACAATAACCTCGTTTTTCATCATTTTTGAACATGGGCTATAGCCCATACCATACGGCATACTATAACACGCTGTTTTTCATCATTTTTGAGGATTTGAAAAAAAAAAAAAAAAAAAAAAACATGGGTTATAGCCCATCGTTTTTAGAAATTTTGAAAAAAAAATAACCTCGTTTTTCATCATTTTTGAACATGGGCTATAGCCCATACCATACGGCATACTATAACACGCTGTTTTTCATCATTTTTGAGGATTTGAAAAAAAACAAAAAAACAAAAAAAACATGGGTTATAGCCCATCGTTTTTTGAAATGTTGAAAAAAATAATAACCTCGTTTTTCATCATTTTTGAACATGGGCTATAGCCCATACCATACGGCATACTATAACACGCTGTTTTTCATCATTTTTGAGGATTTGAAAAAAATGAAAAAAAAAAAAAACATGGGTTATAGCCCATCGTTTTTTGAAATTTTGAAAAAAAAATAACCTCGTTTTTCATCATTTTTGAACATGGCTATAGCCCATACAGTACGGCATACTATAACACGCTGTTTTTCATCATTTTTGAGGATTTGAAAAAAATGAAAAAAAAAAAAAACATGGGGTATAGCCCATCGTTTTTTGAAATTTTGAAAAAAAAAATAACCTCGTTTTTCATCATTTTTGAACATGGGCTATAGCCCATACCATACGGCATACTATAACACGCTGTTTTTCATCATTTTTGAGGATTTGAAAAAAAACAAAAAAACAAAAAAACATGGGTTATAGCCCATCGTTTTTTGAAATGTTGAAAAAAATAATAACCTCGTTTTTCATCATTTTTGAACATGGGCTATAGCCCATACCATACGGCATACTATAACACGCTGTTTTTCATCATTTTTGAGGATTTGAAAAAAATGAAAAAAAAAAAAAACATGGGTTATAGCCCATCGTTTTTTGAAATTTTGAAAAAAAAATAACCTCGTTTTTCATCATTTTTGAACATGGGCTATAGCCCATACAGTACGGCATACTATAACACGCTGTTTTTCATCATTTTTGAGGATTTGAAAAAAATAATAAAAAAAAAAAAACATGGGTTATAGCCCATCGTTTTTTGAAATTTTGAAAAAAAAAATTACCTCGTTTTTCATCATTTTTGAACATGGGCTATAGCCCATACCATACGGCATACTATAACACGCTGTTTTTCATCATTTTTGAGGATTTGAAAAAAATGAAAAAAAAAAAAAACATGGGGTATAGCCCATCGTTTTTTGAAATTTTGAAAAAAAAAATAACCTCGTTTTTCATCATTTTTGAACATGGGCTATAGCCCATACCATACGGCATACTATAACACGCTGTTTTTCATCATTTTTGAGGATTTGATAAAAATGAAAAAAAAAAAAAACATGGGTTATAGCCCATCGTTTTTTGAAATTAAAAAAAAAAAAATAACCTCGTTTTTCATCATTTTTGAACATGGGCTATAGCCCATACCATACGGCATACTATAACACGCTGTTTTTCATCATTTTTGAGGATTTGAAAAAAATGAAAAAAAAAAAAAAACATGGGTTATAGCCCATCGTTTTTTGAAATTTTGAAAAAAAAAATAACCTAGTTTTTCATCATTTTTGAACATGGGCTATAGCCCATACCATACGGCATACTGTAACACGCTGTTTTTCATCATTTTTGAGGATTTGAAAAAAATGAAAAAAAAAAAAAAACATGGGTTATAGCCCATCGTTTTTTGAAAATTTGAAAAAAAAAATAACCTCGTTTTTCATCATTTTTGAACATGGGCTATAGCCCATACCATACGGCATACTATAACACGCTGTTTTTCATCATTTTTGAGGATTTAAAAAAACATGAAAAAAAAAAAAAACATGGGTTATAGCCCATCGTTTTTTGAAATTTTGAAAAAAAAAATAACCTCGTTTTTCATCATTTTTGAACATGGGCTATAGCCCATACCATACGGCATACTATAACACGCTGTTTTTCATCATTTTTGAGGATTTGAAAAAAATGAAAAAAAAAAAAAACATGGGTTATAGCCCATCGTTTTTTGAAATTTTGAAAAAAAAAATAACCTAGTTTTTCATCATTTTTGAACATGGGCTATAGCCTATACCATACGGCATACTATAACACGCTGTTTTTCATCATTTTTGAGGATTTGAAAAAAATGGAAAAAAAAAAAAACATGGGTTATAGCCCATCGTTTTTTGAAATTTTGAAAAAAAAAAAAAACTCGTTTTTCATCATTTTTGAACATGGGCTATAGCCCATACCATACGGCATACTATAACACGCTGTTTTTCATCATTTTTGAGGATTTGAAAAAAATGAAAAAAAAAAAAACATGGGTTATAGCCCATCGTTTTTTGAAATTTTGAAAAAAAAAAATAACCTCGTTTTTCATCATTTTTGAACATGGGCTATAGCCCATACCATACGGCATACTATAACACGCTGTTTTTCATCATTTTTGAGGATTTGAAAAAAATGAAAAAAAAAAAAAAAACATGGGTTATAGCCCATCGTTTTTTGAAATTTTGAAAAAAAAAATAACCTCGTTTTTCATCATTTTTGAACATGGGCTATAGCCCATACCATACGGCATACTATAACACGCTGTTTTTCATCATTTTTGAGGATTTGAAAAAACATGAAAAAAAAAAAAAACATGGGTTATAGCCCATCGTTTTTTGAAATTTTGAAAAAAAAAATAACCTCGTTTTTCATCATTTTTGAACATGGGCTATAGCCCATACAGTATGGCATACTATAACACGCTGTTTTTCATCATTTTTGAGGATTTGATAAAAATGAAAAAAAACAAAAAACAGCGGGCCCATCGTTTTTTGAAATTTTGAAAAAAAAAATAACCTCGTTTTTCATCATTTTTGAACATGGGCTATAGCCCATACAGTATGGCATACTATAACACGCTGTTTTTCATCATTTTTGAGGATTTGATAAAAATGAAAAAAAAAAAAAAAACATGGGTTATAGCCCATCGTTTTTTGAAATTTTGAAAAAAAAATAACCTCGTTTTTCATCATTTTTGAACATGGGCTATAGCCCATACCATACGGCATACTATAACACGCTGTTTTTCATCATTTTTGAGGATTTGAAAAAAATGAAAAAAAAAAAAAACATGGGTTATAGCCTATCGTTTTTTGAAATTTTGAAAAAAAACAATAACCTCGTTTTTCATCATTTTTGAACATGGGCTATAGCCCATACCATACGGCATACTATAACACGCTGTTTTTCATCATTTTTGAGGATTTGAAAAAAATAATACAAAAAAAAAAACATGGGTTATAGCCCATCGTTTTTTGAAATTTTGAAAAAAAAAATAACCTCGTTTTTCATCATTTTTGAACATGGGCTATAGCCCATACCATACGGCATACTATAACACGCTGTTTTTCATCATTTTTGAGGATTTGAAAAAAATGAAAAAAAAAAAAAAACATGGGTTATAGCCCATCGTTTTTTGAAATTTTGAAAAAAAAAATAACCTCGTTTTTCATCATTTTTGAACATGGGCTATAGCCCATACCATACGGCATACTATAACACGCTGTTTTTCATCATTTTTGAGGATTTGAAAAAACATGGAAAAAAAAAAAACATGGGTTATAGCCCATCGTTTTTTGAAATTTTGGAAAAAAAAATAACCTCGTTTTTCATCATTTTTGAACATGGGCTATAGCCCATACCATACGGCATACTATAACACGCTGTTTTTCATCATTTTTGAGGATTTGATAAAAAAAAACAAAAAAAAAAACATGGGTTATAGCCCATCGTTTTTTGAAATTAAAAAAAAAAAATAACCTCGTTTTTCATCATTTTTGAACATGGGCTATAGCCCATACCATACGGCATACTATAACACGCTGTTTTTCATCATTTTTGAGGATTTGAAAAAAATGAAAAAAAAAAAAAAACATGGGTTATAGCCCATCGTTTTTTGAAATTTTGAGAAAAAAAAATAACCTAGTTTTTCATCATTTTTGAACATGGGCTATAGCCCATACCATACGGCATACTATAACACGCTGTTTTTCATCATTTTTGAGGATTTGAAAAAAATGAAAAAAAAAAAAAACATGGGTTATAGCCCATCGTTTTTTGAAATTTTGAAAAAAAAAATAACCTCGTTTTTCATCATTTTTGAACATGGGCTATAGCCCATACCATACGGCATACTATAACACGCTGTTTTTCATCATTTTTGAGGATTTGAAAAAACATGGAAAAAAAAAAAAACATGGGTTATAGCCCATCGTTTTTTGAAATTTTGAAAAAAAAAATAACCTCGTTTTTCATCATTTTTGAACATGGGCTATAGCCCATACCATACTGCATACTATAACACGCTGTTTTTCATCATTTTTGAGGATTTGATAAAAATGAAAAAAAAAAAAAAACATGGGTTATAGCCCATCGTTTTTTGAAATTAAAAAAAAAAAAAAAACCTCGTTTTTCATCATTTTTGAACATGGGCTATAGCCCATACCATACGGCATACTATAACACGCTGTTTTTCATCATTTTTGAGGATTTGAAAAAAATGAAAAAAAAAAAAAAACATGGGTTATAGCCCATCGTTTTTTGAAATTTTGAAAAAAAAAATAACCTAGTTTTTCATCATTTTTGAACATGGGCTATAGCCCATACCATACGGCATACTATAACACGCTGTTTTTCATCATTTTTGAGGATTTGAAAAAAATGAAAAAAAAAAAAAAACATGGGTTATAGCCCATCGTTTTTTGAAATTTTGAAAAAAAAAATAACCTCGTTTTTCATCATTTTTGAACATGGGCTATAGCCCATACCATACGGCATACTATAACACGCTGTTTTTCATCATTTTTGAGGATTTGAAAAAACATGGAAAAAAAAAAAAACATGGGTTATAGCCCATCGTTTTTTGAAATTTTGAAAAAAAAAATAACCTCGTTTTTCATCATTTTTGAACATGGGCTATAGCCCATACAGTATGGCATACTATAACACGCTGTTTTTCATCATTTTTGAGGATTTGATAAAAATGAAAAAAAAAAAAAACATGGGTTATAGCCCATCGTTTTTTGAAATTTTGAAAAAAAAAAAAACCTCGTTTTTCATCATTTTTGAACATGGGCTATAGCCCATACAGTATGGCATACTATAACACGCTGTTTTTCATCATTTTTGAGGATTTGATAAAAATGAAAAAAAAAAAAAAACATGGGTTATAGCCCATCGTTTTTTGAAATTTTGAAAAAAAAAATAACCTCGTTTTTCATCATTTTTGAACATGGGCTATAGCCCATACCATACGGCATACTATAACACGCTGTTTTTCATCATTTTTGAGGATTTGAAAAAAATGAAAAAAAAAAAAAACATGGGTTATAGCCCATCGTTTTTTGAAATTTTGAAAAAAAAAATAACCTCGTTTTTCATCATTTTTGAACATGGGCTATAGCCCATACCATACGGCATACTATAACACGCTGTTTTTCATCATTTTTGAGGATTTGAAAAAACATGAAAAAAAAAAAAAACATGGGTTATAGCCCATCGTTTTTTGAAATTTTGAAAAAAAAAATAACCTCGTTTTTCATCATTTTTGAACATGGGCTATAGCCCATACCATACGGCATACTATAACACGCTGTTTTTCATCATTTTTGAGGATTTGAAAAAAATGAAAAAAAAAAAAACATGGGTTATAGCCCATCGTTTTTTGAAATTTTGAAAAAAAAAATAACCTCGTTTTTCATCATTTTTGAACATGGGCTATAGCCCATACCATACGGCATACTATAACACGCTGTTTTCCATCATTTTTGAGGATTTGAAAAAAATGAAAAAAAAAAAAAACATGGGTTATAGCCCATCGTTTTTTGAAATTTTGAAAAAAAAAAAAAACTCGTTTTTCATCATTTTTGAACATGGGCTATAGCCCATACCATACGGCATACTATAACACGCTGTTTTTCATCATTTTTGAGGATTTGAAAAAAATGAAAAAAAAAAAAAACATGGGTTATAGCCCATCGTTTTTTGAAATTCTGAAAAAAAAAAAATAACCTCGTTTTTCATCATTTTTGAACATGGGCTATAGCCCATACCATACGGCATACTATAACACGCTGTTTTTCATCATTTTTGAGGATTTGAAAAAAATGAAAAAAAAAACAAAACATGGGTTATAGCCCATCGTTTTTTGAAATTTTGAAAAAAAAAAAACCTCTTTTTTCATCATTTTTTAACATGGGCTATAGCCCATACCATACGGCATACTATAACACGCTGTTTTTCATCATTTTTGAGGATTTGATAAAAATGAAAAAAAAAAAAACATGGGTTATAGCCCATCGTTTTTTGAAATTTTGAAAAAAAAAATAACCTCGTTTTTCATCATTTTTGAACATGGGCTATAGCCCATACCATACGGCATACTATAACACGCTGTTTTTCATCATTTTTGAGGATTTGATAAAAAAAAAAAAAAAAAAAAACATGGGTTATAGCCCATCGTTTTTTGAAATTAAAAAAAAAAAAATAACCTCGTTTTTCATCATTTTTGAACATGGGCTATAGCCCATACCATACGGCATACTATAACACGCTGTTTTTCATCATTTTTGAGGATTTGAAAAAAATGAAAAAAAAAAAAAAACATGGGTTATAGCCCATCGTTTTTTGAAATTTTGAGAAAAAAAAATAACCTAGTTTTTCATCATTTTTGAACATGGGCTATAGCCCATACCATACGGCATACTATAACACGCTGTTTTTCATCATTTTTGAGGATTTGAAAAAAATGAAAAAAAAAAAAAAACATGGGTTATAGCCCATCGTTTTTTGAAATTTTGAAAAAAAAAATAACCTCGTTTTTCATCATTTTTGAACATGGGCTATAGCCCATACCATACGGCATACTATAACACGCTGTTTTTCATCATTTTTGAGGATTTGAAAAAACATGGAAAAAAAAAAAAACATGGGTTATAGCCCATCGTTTTTTGAAATTTTGAAAAAAAAAATAACCTCGTTTTTCATCATTTTTGAACATGGGCTATAGCCCATACCATACTGCATACTATAACACGCTGTTTTTCATCATTTTTGAGGATTTGATAAAAATGAAAAAAAAAAAAAAACATGGGTTATAGCCCATCGTTTTTTGAAATTAAAAAAAAAAAAAAAACCTCGTTTTTCATCATTTTTGAACATGGGCTATAGCCCATACCATACGGCATACTATAACACGCTGTTTTTCATCATTTTTGAGGATTTGAAAAAAATGAAAAAAAAAAAAAAACATGGGTTATAGCCCATCGTTTTTTGAAATTTTGAAAAAAAAAATAACCTAGTTTTTCATCATTTTTGAACATGGGCTATAGCCCATACCATACGGCATACTATAACACGCTGTTTTTCATCATTTTTGAGGATTTGAAAAAAATGAAAAAAAAAAAAAAACATGGGTTATAGCCCATCGTTTTTTGAAATTTTGAAAAAAAAAATAACCTCGTTTTTCATCATTTTTGAACATGGGCTATAGCCCATACCATACGGCATACTATAACACGCTGTTTTTCATCATTTTTGAGGATTTGAAAAAACATGGAAAAAAAAAAAAACATGGGTTATAGCCCATCGTTTTTTGAAATTTTGAAAAAAAAAATAACCTCGTTTTTCATCATTTTTGAACATGGGCTATAGCCCATACAGTATGGCATACTATAACACGCTGTTTTTCATCATTTTTGAGGATTTGATAAAAATGAAAAAAAAAAAAAACATGGGTTATAGCCCATCGTTTTTTGAAATTTTGAAAAAAAAAAAAAACTCGTTTTTCATCATTTTTGAACATGGGCTATAGCCCATACAGTATGGCATACTATAACACGCTGTTTTTCATCATTTTTGAGGATTTGATAAAAATGAAAAAAAAAAAAAAACATGGGTTATAGCCCATCGTTTTTTGAAATTAAAAAAAAAAAAAAAACCTCGTTTTTCATCATTTTTGAACATGGGCTATAGCCCATACCATACGGCATACTATAACACGCTGTTTTTCATCATTTTTGAGGATTTGAAAAAAATGAAAAAAAAAAAAAAACATGGGTTATAGCCCATCGTTTTTTGAAATTTTGAAAAAAAAAATAACCTAGTTTTTCATCATTTTTGAACATGGGCTATAGCCCATACCATACGGCATACTATAACACGCTGTTTTTCATCATTTTTGAGGATTTGAAAAAAATGAAAAAAAAAAAAAAACATGGGTTATAGCCCATCGTTTTTTGAAATTTTGAAAAAAAAAATAACCTCGTTTTTCATCATTTTTGAACATGGGCTATAGCCCATACCATACGGCATACTATAACACGCTGTTTTTCATCATTTTTGAGGATTTGAAAAAACATGGAAAAAAAAAAAAACATGGGTTATAGCCCATCGTTTTTTGAAATTTTGAAAAAAAAAATAACCTCGTTTTTCATCATTTTTGAACATGGGCTATAGCCCATACAGTATGGCATACTATAACACGCTGTTTTTCATCATTTTTGAGGATTTGATAAAAATGAAAAAAAAAAAAAACATGGGTTATAGCCCATCGTTTTTTGAAATTTTGAAAAAAAAAAAAACCTCGTTTTTCATCATTTTTGAACATGGGCTATAGCCCATACAGTATGGCATACTATAACACGCTGTTTTTCATCATTTTTGAGGATTTGATAAAAATGAAAAAAAAAAAAAAACATGGGTTATAGCCCATCGTTTTTTGAAATTTTGAAAAAAAAAATAACCTCGTTTTTCATCATTTTTGAACATGGGCTATAGCCCATACCATACGGCATACTATAACACGCTGTTTTTCATCATTTTTGAGGATTTGAAAAAAATGAAAAAAAAAAAAAAACATGGGTTATAGCCCATCGTTTTTTGAAATTTTGAAAAAAAAAATAACCTCGTTTTTCATCATTTTTGAACATGGGCTATAGCCCATACCATACGGCATACTATAACACGCTGTTTTTCATCATTTTTGAGGATTTGAAAAAACATGAAAAAAAAAAAAACATGGGTTATAGCCCATCGTTTTTTGAAATTTTGAAAAAAAAAATAACCTCGTTTTTCATCATTTTTGAACATGGGCTATAGCCCATACCATACGGCATACTATAACACGCTGTTTTTCATCATTTTTGAGGATTTGAAAAAAATGAAAAAAAAAAAAACATGGGTTATAGCCCATCGTTTTTTGAAATTTTGAAAAAAAAAATAACCTCGTTTTTCATCATTTTTGAACATGGGCTATAGCCCATACCATACGGCATACTATAACACGCTGTTTTCCATCATTTTTGAGGATTTGAAAAAAATGAAAAAAAAAAAAAACATGGGTTATAGCCCATCGTTTTTTGAAATTTTGAAAAAAAAAAAAAACTCGTTTTTCATCATTTTTGAACATGGGCTATAGCCCATACCATACGGCATACTATAACACGCTGTTTTTCATCATTTTTGAGGATTTGAAAAAAATGAAAAAAAAACAAAACATGGGTTATAGCCCATCGTTTTTTGAAATTCTGAAAAAAAAAAAATAACCTCGTTTTTCATCATTTTTGAACATGGGCTATAGCCCATACCATACGGCATACTATAACACGCTGTTTTTCATCATTTTTGAGGATTTGAAAAAAATGAAAAAAAAAACAAAACATGGGTTATAGCCCATCGTTTTTTGAAATTTTGAAAAAAAAAATAACCTCTTTTTTCATCATTTTTTAACATGGGCTATAGCCCATACCATACGGCATACTATAACACGCTGTTTTTCATCATTTTTGAGGATTTGATAAAAATGAAAAAAAAAAAAACATGGGTTATAGCCCATCGTTTTTTGAAATTTTGAAAAAAAAAATAACCTCGTTTTTCATCATTTTTGAACATGGGCTATAGCCCATACCATACGGCATACTATAACACGCTGTTTTTCATCATTTTTGAGGATTTGATAAAAAAAAAAAAAAAAAAAAACATGGGTTATAGCCCATCGTTTTTTGAAATTAAAAAAAAAAAAATAACCTCGTTTTTCATCATTTTTGAACATGGGCTATAGCCCATACCATACGGCATACTATAACACGCTGTTTTTCATCATTTTTGAGGATTTGAAAAAAATGAAAAAAAAAAAAAAACATGGGTTATAGCCCATCGTTTTTTGAAATTTTGAGAAAAAAAAATAACCTAGTTTTTCATCATTTTTGAACATGGGCTATAGCCCATACCATACGGCATACTATAACACGCTGTTTTTCATCATTTTTGAGGATTTGAAAAAAATGAAAAAAAAAAAAAAACATGGGTTATAGCCCATCGTTTTTTGAAATTTTGAAAAAAAAAATAACCTCGTTTTTCATCATTTTTGAACATGGGCTATAGCCCATACCATACGGCATACTATAACACGCTGTTTTTCATCATTTTTGAGGATTTGAAAAAACATGGAAAAAAAAAAAAACATGGGTTATAGCCCATCGTTTTTTTAAATTTTGAAAAAAAAAATAACCTCGTTTTTCATCATTTTTGAACATGGGCTATAGCCCATACCATACTGCATACTATAACACGCTGTTTTTCATCATTTTTGAGGATTTGATAAAAATGAAAAAAAAAAAAAAACATGGGTTATAGCCCATCGTTTTTTGAAATTAAAAAAAAAAAAAAAACCTCGTTTTTCATCATTTTTGAACATGGGCTATAGCCCATACCATACGGCATACTATAACACGCTGTTTTTCATCATTTTTGAGGATTTGAAAAAAATGAAAAAAAAAAAAAAACATGGGTTATAGCCCATCGTTTTTTGAAATTTTGAAAAAAAAAATAACCTAGTTTTTCATCATTTTTGAACATGGGCTATAGCCCATACCATACGGCATACTATAACACGCTGTTTTTCATCATTTTTGAGGATTTGAAAAAAATGAAAAAAAAAAAAAAACATGGGTTATAGCCCATCGTTTTTTGAAATTTTGAAAAAAAAAATAACCTCGTTTTTCATCATTTTTGAACATGGGCTATAGCCCATACCATACGGCATACTATAACACGCTGTTTTTCATCATTTTTGAGGATTTGAAAAAACATGGAAAAAAAAAAAAAACATGGGTTATAGCCCATCGTTTTTTGAAATTTTGAAAAAAAAAATAACCTCGTTTTTCATCATTTTTGAACATGGGCTATAGCCCATACAGTATGGCATACTATAACACGCTGTTTTTCATCATTTTTGAGGATTTGATAAAAATGAAAAAAAAAAAAAACATGGGTTATAGCCCATCGTTTTTTGAAATTTTGAAAAAAAAAAAAACCTCGTTTTTTATCATTTTTGAACATGGGCTATAGCCCATACAGTATGGCATACTATAACACGCTGTTTTTCATCATTTTTGAGGATTTGATAAAAATGAAAAAAAAAAAAAAACATGGGTTATAGCCCATCGTTTTTTGAAATTTTGAAAAAAAAAATAACCTCGTTTTTCATCATTTTTGAACATGGGCTATAGCCCATACCATACGGCATACTATAACACGCTGTTTTTCATCATTTTTGAGGATTTGAAAAAAATGAAAAAAAAAAAAAAACATGGGTTATAGCCCATCGTTTTTTGAAATTTTGAAAAAAAAAATAACCTCGTTTTTCATCATTTTTGAACATGGGCTATAGCCCATACCATACGGC
This sequence comes from Protomyctophum parallelum, assembly GCF_964188405.1. Taxonomy (NCBI): domain Eukaryota; kingdom Metazoa; phylum Chordata; class Actinopteri; order Myctophiformes; family Myctophidae; genus Protomyctophum; species Protomyctophum parallelum. The sequence continues at coordinate 1,613,485 of NC_139717.1, forward strand.
ATACTATAACACGCTGTTTTTCATCATTTTTGAGGATTTGAAAAAACATGAAAAAAAAAAAAAACATGGGTTATAGCCCATCGTTTTTTGAAATTTTGGAAAAAAAAATAACCTCGTTTTTCATCATTTTTGAACATGGGCTATAGCCCATACCATACGGCATACTATAACACGCTGTTTTTCATCATTTTTGAGGATTTGAAAAAAATGAAAAAAAAAAAAACATGGGTTATAGCCCATCGTTTTTTGAAATTTTGAAAAAAAAAAAAAACTCGTTTTTCATCATTTTTGAACATGGGCTATAGCCCATACCATACGGCATACTATAACACGCTGTTTTTCATCATTTTTGAGGATTTGAAAAAAATGAAAAAAAAAAAAAACATGGGTTATAGCCCATCGTTTTTTGAAATTCTGAAAAAAAAAAAATAACCTCGTTTTTCATCATTTTTGAACATGGGCTATAGCCCATACCATACGGCATACTATAACACGCTGTTTTTCATCATTTTTGAGGATTTGAAAAAAATGAAAAAAAAAACAAAACATGGGTTATAGCCCATCGTTTTTTGAAATTTTGAAAAAAAAAATAACCTCTTTTTTCATCATTTTTTAACATGGGCTATAGCCCATACCATACGGCATACTATAACACGCTGTTTTTCATCATTTTTGAGGATTTGATAAAAATGAAAAAAAAAAAAACATGGGTTATAGCCCATCGTTTTTTGAAAATTTGAAAAAAAAAATAACCTCGTTTTTCATCATTTTTGAACATGGGCTATAGCCCATACCATACGGCATACTATAACACGCTGTTTTTCATCATTTTTGAGGATTTGAAAAAAATGAAAAAAAAAAAAAAACATGGGTTATAGCCCATCGTTTTTTGAAATTTTGAAAAAAAAAATAACCTCGTTTTTCATCATTTTTGAACATGGGCTATAGCCCATACCATACGGCATACTATAACACGCTGTTTTTCATCATTTTTGAGGATTTGAAAAAACATGAAAAAAAAAAAAAACATGGGTTATAGCCCATCGTTTTTTGAAATTTTGAAAAAAAAAATAACCTCGTTTTTCATCATTTTTGAACATGGGCTATAGCCCATACCATACGGCATACTATAACACGCTGTTTTTCATCATTTTTGAGGATTTGAAAAAAATGAAAAAAAAAAAAAACATGGGTTATAGCCCATCGTTTTTTGAAATTTTGAAAAAAAAAATAACCTCGTTTTTCATCATTTTTGAACATGGGCTATAGCCCATACCATACGGCATACTATAACACGCTGTTTTCCATCATTTTTGAGGATTTGAAAAAAATGAAAAAAAAAAAAAACATGGGTTATAGCCCATCGTTTTTTGAAATTTTGAAAAAAAAAACAACCTCGTTTTTCATCATTTTTGAACATGGGCTATAGCCCATACCATACGGCATACTATAACACGCTGTTTTTCATCATTTTTGAGGATTTGAAAAAAATGAAAAAAAAAAAAAACATGGGTTATAGCCCATCGTTTTTTGAAATTTTGAAAAAAAAAATAACCTCGTTTTTCATCATTTTTGAACATGGGCTATAGCCCATACCATACGGCATACTATAACACGCTGTTTTTCATCATTTTTGAGGATTTGAAAAAAATGAAAAAAAAAAAAAAAACATGGGTTATAGCCCATCGTTTTTTGAAATTTTGAAAAAAAAATAACCTCGTTTTTCATCATTTTTGAACATGGGCTATAGCCCATACCATACGGCATACTATAACACGCTGTTTTTCATCATTTTTGAGGATTTGAAAAAACATGAAAAAGAAAAAAAACATGGGTTATAGCCCATCGTTTTTTGAAATTTTGAAAAAAAAAATAACCTCGTTTTTCATCATTTTTGAACATGGGCTATAGCCCATACCATACGGCATACTATAACACGCTGTTTTTCATCATTTTTGAGGATTTGAAAAAAATGAAAAAAAAAAAAAACATGGGTTATAGCCCATCGTTTTTTGAAATTTTGAAAAAAAAAATAACCTCGTTTTTCATCATTTTTGAACATGGGCTATAGCCCATACCATACGGCATACTATAACACGCTGTTTTCCATCATTTTTGAGGATTTGAAAAAAATGAAAAAAAAAAAAAAACATGGGTTATAGCCCATCGTTTTTTGAAATTTTGAAAAAAAAAAAAACCTCGTTTTTCATCATTTTTGAACATGGGCTATAGCCCATACCATACGGCATACTATAACACGCTGTTTTTCATCATTTTTGAGGATTTGAAAAAAATGAAAAAAAAAAAAAACATGGGTTATAGCCCATCGTTTTTTGAAATTTTGGAAAAAAAAAAATAACCTCGTTTTTCATCATTTTTGAACATGGGCTATAGCCCATACCATACGGCATACTATAACACGCTGTTTTTCATCATTTTTGAGGATTTGAAAAAAATGAAAAAAAAAAAAAACATGGGTTATAGCCCATCGTTTTTTGAAATTTTGAAAAAAAAAATAACCTCGTTTTACATCATTTTTTAACATGGGCTATAGCCCATACCATACGGCATACTATAACACGCTGTTTTTCATCATTTTTGAGGATTTGAAAAAACATGAAAAAAAAAATAACCTCGTTTTTCATCATTTTTGAACATGGGCTATAGCCCATACAGTATGGCATACTATAACACGCTGTTTTTCATCATTTTTGAGGATTTGATAAAAATGAAAAAAAAAACAAAACATGGGTTATAGCCCATCGTTTTTTGAAATTTTGAAAAAAAAAATAACCTCGTTTTTCATCATTTTTGAACATGGGCTATAGCCCATACCATACGGCATACTATAACACGCTGTTTTTCATCATTTTTGAGGATTTGAAAAAAATGAAAAAAAAAAAAAAACATGGGTTATAGCCCATCGTTTTTTGAAATTTTGAAAAAAAAAAAAACCTCGTTTTTCATCATTTTTGAACATGGGCTATAGCCCATACAGTATGGCATACTATAACACGCTGTTTTTCATCATTTTTGAGGATTTGATAAAAATGAAAAAAAAAAAAAAACATGGGTTATAGCCCATCGTTTTTTGAAATTTTGAAAAAAAAAATAACCTCGTTTTTCATCATTTTTGAACATGGGCTATAGCCCATACCATACGGCATACTATAACACGCTGTTTTTCATCATTTTTGAGGATTTGAAAAAAATGAAAAAAAAAAAAAAACATGGGTTATAGCCCATCGTTTTTTTGAAATTTTGAAAAAAAAAATAACCTCGTTTTTCATCATTTTTGAACATGGGCTATAGCCCATACCATACGGCATACTATAACACGCTGTTTTTCATCATTTTTGAGGATTTGAAAAAACATGAAAAAAAAAAAAAACATGGGTTATAGCCCATCGTTTTTTGAAATTTTGAAAAAAAAAATAACCTCGTTTTTCATCATTTTTGAACATGGGCTATAGCCCATACCATACGGCATACTATAACACGCTGTTTTTCATCATTTTTGAGGATTTGAAAAAAATGAAAAAAAAAAAAACATGGGTTATAGCCCATCGTTTTTTGAAATTTTGAAAAAAAAAATAACCTCGTTTTTCATCATTTTTGAACATGGGCTATAGCCCATACCATACGGCATACTATAACACGCTGTTTTCCATCATTTTTGAGGATTTGAAAAAAATGAAAAAAAAAAAAAACATGGGTTATAGCCCATCGTTTTTTGAAATTTTGAAAAAAAAAAAAACCTCGTTTTTCATCATTTTTGAACATGGGCTATAGCCCATACCATACGGCATACTATAACACGCTGTTTTTCATCATTTTTGAGGATTTGAAAAAAATGAAAAAAAAAAAAAACATGGGTTATAGCCCATCGTTTTTTGAAATTTTGAAAAAAAAAAAATAACCTCGTTTTTCATCATTTTTGAACATGGGCTATAGCCCATACCATACGGCATACTATAACACGCTGTTTTTCATCATTTTTGAGGATTTGAAAAAAATGAAAAAAAAAACAAAACATGGGTTATAGCCCATCGTTTTTTGAAATTTTGAAAAAAAAAATAACCTCGTTTTTCATCATTTTTTAACATGGGCTATAGCCCATACCATACGGCATACTATAACACGCTGTTTTTCATCATTTTTGAGGATTTGATAAAAATGAAAAAAAAAAAAAAACATGGGTTATAGCCCATCGTTTTTTGAAATTTTGAAAAAAAAAATAACCTCGTTTTTCATCATTTTTGAACATGGGCTATAGCCCATACCATACGGCATACTATAACACGCTGTTTTTCATCATTTTTGAGGATTTGAAAAAAATGAAAAAAAAAAAAAACATGGGTTATAGCCCATCGTTTTTTTGAAATTTTGAAAAAAAAAATAACCTCGTTTTTCATCATTTTTGAACATGGGCTATAGCCCATACCATACGGCATACTATAACACGCTGTTTTTCATCATTTTTGAGGATTTGAAAAAACATGAAAAAAAAAAAAAACATGGGTTATAGCCCATCGTTTTTTGAAATTTTGAAAAAAAAAATAACCTCGTTTTTCATCATTTTTGAACATGGGCTATAGCCCATACCATACGGCATACTATAACACGCTGTTTTTCATCATTTTTGAGGATTTGAAAAAAATGAAAAAAAAAAAAACATGGGTTATAGCCCATCGTTTTTTGAAATTTTGAAAAAAAAAATAACCTCGTTTTTCATCATTTTTGAACATGGGCTATAGCCCATACCATACGGCATACTATAACACGCTGTTTTCCATCATTTTTGAGGATTTGAAAAAAATGAAAAAAAAAAAAAACATGGGTTATAGCCCATCGTTTTTTGAAATTTTGAAAAAAAAAAAAACCTCGTTTTTCATCATTTTTGAACATGGGCTATAGCCCATACCATACGGCATACTATAACACGCTGTTTTTCATCATTTTTGAGGATTTGAAAAAAATGAAAAAAAAAAAAAACATGGGTTATAGCCCATCGTTTTTTGAAATTTTGAAAAAAAAAAAATAACCTCGTTTTTCATCATTTTTGAACATGGGCTATAGCCCATACCATACGGCATACTATAACACGCTGTTTTTCATCATTTTTGAGGATTTGAAAAAAATGAAAAAAAAAACAAAACATGGGTTATAGCCCATCGTTTTTTGAAATTTTGAAAAAAAAAATAACCTCGTTTTTCATCATTTTTTAACATGGGCTATAGCCCATACCATACGGCATACTATAACACGCTGTTTTTCATCATTTTTGAGGATTTGACAAAAATGAAAAAAAAAAAAAAACATGGGTTATAGCCCATCGTTTTTTGAAATTTTGAAAAAAAAAATAACCTCGTTTTTCATCATTTTTGAACATGGGCTATAGCCCATACCATACGGCATACTATAACACGCTGTTTTTCATCATTTTTGAGGATTTGAAAAAAATGAAAAAAAAAAAAAAACATGGGTTATAGCCCATCGTTTTTTGAAATTTTGAAAAAAAAAATAACCTCGTTTTTCATCATTTTTGAACATGGGCTATAGCCCATACCATACGGCATACTATAACACGCTGTTTTTCATCATTTTTGAGGATTTGAAAAAACATGAAAAAAAAAAAAAACATGGGTTATAGCCCATCGTTTTTTGAAATTTTGAAAAAAAAAATAACCTCGTTTTTCATCATTTTTGAACATGGGCTATAGCCCATACCATACGGCATACTATAACACGCTGTTTTTCATCATTTTTGAGGATTTGAAAAAAATGAAAAAAAAAAAAAACATGGGTTATAGCCCATCGTTTTTTGAAATTTTGAAAAAAAAAATAACCTCGTTTTTCATCATTTTTGAACATGGGCTATAGCCCATACCATACGGCATACTATAACACGCTGTTTTTCATCATTTCTGAGGATTTGAAAAAAATGAAAAAAAAAAAAAACATGGGTTATAGCCCATCGTTTTTTGAAATTTTGAAAAAAAAAATAACCTCGTTTTTCATCATTTTTGAACATGGGCTATAGCCCATACCATACGGCATACTATAACACGCTGTTTTTCATCATTTTTGAGGATTTGAAAAAAATGAAAAAAAAAAAAAAAACATGGGTTATAGCCCATCGTTTTTTGAAATTTTTAAAAAAAAAATAACCTCGTTTTTCATCATTTTTGAACATGGGCTATAGCCCATACCATACGGCATACTATAACACGCTGTTTTTCATCATTTTTGAGGATTTGAAAAAACATGAAAAAGAAAAAAAACATGGGTTATAGCCCATCGTTTTTTGAAATTTTGAAAAAAAAAAAAAACTCGTTTTTCATCATTTTTGAACATGGGCTATAGCCCATACCATACGGCATACTATAACACGCTGTTTTTCATCATTTTTGAGGATTTGAAAAAAATGAAAAAAAAAAAAAACATGGGTTATAGCCCATCGTTTTTTGAAATTTTGGAAAAAAAAAAATAACCTCGTTTTTCATCATTTTTGAACATGGGCTATAGCCCATACCATACGGCATACTATAACACGCTGTTTTTCATCATTTTTGAGGATTTGAAAAAAATGAAAAAAAAAAAAAACATGGGTTATAGCCCATCGTTTTTTGAAATTTTGAAAAAAAAAATAACCTCGTTTTACATCATTTTTTAACATGGGCTATAGCCCATACCATACGGCATACTATAACACGCTGTTTTTCATCATTTTTGAGGATTTGAAAAAACATGAAAAAAAAAAAAAAACATGGGTTATAGCCCATCGTTTTTTGAAATTTTGAAAAAAAAAATAACCTCGTTTTTCATCATTTTTGAACATGGGCTATAGCCCATACAGTATGGCATACTATAACACGCTGTTTTTCATCATTTTTGAGGATTTGATAAAAATGAAAAAAAAAAAAAAACATGGGTTATAGCCCATCGTTTTTTGAAATTTTGAAAAAAAAAATAACCTCGTTTTTCATCATTTTTGAACATGGGCTATAGCCCATACCATACGGCATACTATAACACGCTGTTTTTCATCATTTTTGAGGATTTGAAAAAACATGAAAAAAAAAAAAAACATGGGTTATAGCCCATCGTTTTTTGAAATTTTGAAAAAAAAAATAACCTCGTTTTTCATCATTTTTGAACATGGGCTATAGCCCATACCATACGGCATACTATAACACGCTGTTTTTCATCATTTTTGAGGATTTGAAAAAAATGAAAAAAAAAAAAAACATGGGTTATAGCCCATCGTTTTTTGAAATTTTGAAAAAAAAAATAACCTCGTTTTTCATCATTTTTGAACATGGGCTATAGCCCATACCATACGGCATACTATAACACGCTGTTTTTCATCATTTTTGAGGATTTGAAAAAAATGAAAAAAAAAAAAAACATGGGTTATAGCCCATCGTTTTTTGAAAATTTGAAAAAAAAAATAACCTCGTTTTTCATCATTTTTGAACATGGGCTATAGCCCATACCATACGGCATACTATAACACGCTGTTTTTCATCATTTTTGAGGATTTGAAAAAAATGAAAAAAAAAAAAAACATGGGTTATAGCCCATCGTTTTTTGAAATTTTGAAAAGAAAAATAACCTCGTTTTTCATCATTTTTGAACATGGGATATAGCCCATACCATACGGCATACTATAACACGCTGTTTTTCATCATTTTTGAGGATTTGAAAAAAATAAAAAAAAATAAAAAAAACATGGGTTATAGCCCATCGTTTTTTGAAATTTGGAAAAAAAAAATAACCTCGTTTTTCATCATTTTTGAACATGGGCTATAGCCCATACCATACGGCATACTATAACACGCTGTTTTTCATCATTTTTGAGGATTTGAAAAAAATGAAAAAAAAAAAAAACATGGGTTATAGCCCATCGTTTTTTGAAATTTTGAAAAAAGAAAATAACCTCGTTTTTCATCATTTTTGAACATGGGCTATAGCCCATACAGTATGGCATACTATAACACGCTGTTTTTCATCATTTTTGAGGATTTGATAAAAATGAAAAAAAGTAAAAAAACATGGGTTATAGCCCATCGTTTTTTGAAATTTTGAAAAAAAGAATAACCTCGTTTTTCATCATTTTTGAACATGGGCTATAGCCCATACAGTATGGCATACTATAACACGCTGTTTTTCATCATTTTTGAGGATTTGAAAAAAATGAAAAAAAAAAAAACATGGGTTATAGCCCATCGTTTTTTTAAATTTTGAAAAAAAAAATAACCTCGTTTTTCATCATTTTTGAACATGGGATATAGCCCATACCATACGGCATACTATAACACGCTGTTTTTCATCATTTTTGAGGATAAAAAAAAAACAAAAAAAAACATGGGTTATAGCCCATCGTTTTTTGAAATTTTGAAAAAAAAAATAACCTCGTTTTTCATCATTTTTGAACATGGGCTATAGCCCATACCATACGGCATACTATAACACGCTGTTTTTCATCATTTTTGAGGATTTGAAAAAAAAAAAACAAAAAAAAAACATGGGTTATAGCCCATCGTTTTTTGAAATTTTGAAAAAAAAAATAACCTCGTTTTTCATCATTTTTGAACATGGGCTATAGCCCATACCATACGGCATACTATAACACGCTGTTTTTCATCATTTTTGAGGATTTGAAAAAAAAAAAAAAAAAAAAAAACATGGGTTATAGCCCATCGTTTTTTGAAATTTTGAAAAAAAAAATAACCTCGTTTTTCATCATTTTTGAACATGGGCTATAGCCCATACCATACGGCATACTATAACACGCTGTTTTTCATCATTTTTGAGGATTTGAAAAAAATGAAAAAAAAAAAAAAAACATGGGTTATAGCCCATCGTTTTTTGAAATTTTGAAAAAAAAAATAACCTCGTTTTTCATCATTTTTGAACATGGGCTATAGCCCATACCATACGGCATACTATAACACGCTGTTTTTCATCATTTTTGAGGATTTGAAAAAAATGAAAAAAAAAAAAAAAACATGGGTTATAGCCCATCGTTTTTTAAAATTTTGGAAAAAAAAATAACCTCGTTTTTCATCATTTTTGAACATGGGCTATAGCCCATACCATACGGCATACTATAACACGCTGTTTTTCATCATTTTTGAGGATTTGAAAAAAACGAAAAAAAAAAAAAAACATGGGTTATAGCCCATCGTTTTTTGAAATTTTGAAAAAAAAATAACCTCGTTTTTCATCATTTTTGAACATGGGCTATAGCCCATACCATACGGCATACTATAACACGCTGTTTTTCATCATTTTTGAGGATTTGAAAAAAATGAAAAAAAAAAAAAACATGGGTTATAGCCCATCGTTTTTTGAAATTTTGAAAAGAAAAATAACCTCGTTTTTCATCATTTTTGAACATGGGATATAGCCCATACCATACGGCATACTATAACACGCTGTTTTTCATCATTTTTGAGGATTTGAAAAAAATGAAAAAAAAAAAAAAAAACATGGGTTATAGCCCATCGTTTTTTGAAATTTGGAAAAAAAAAATAACCTCGTTTTTCATCATTTTTGAACATGGGCTATAGCCCATACCATACGGCATACTATAACACGCTGTTTTTCATCATTTTTGAGGATTTGAAAAAAATGAAAAAAAAAAAAAACATGGGTTATAGCCCATCGTTTTTTGAAATTTTGAAAAAAGAAAATAACCTCGTTTTTCATCATTTTTGAACATGGGCTATAGCCCATACAGTATGGCATACTATAACACGCTGTTTTTCATCATTTTTGAGGATTTGATAAAAATGAAAAAAAGAAAAAAAACATGGGTTATAGCCCATCGTTTTTTGAAATTTTGAAAAAAAAAATAACCTCGTTTTTCATCATTTTTGAACATGGGCTATAGCCCATACAGTATGGCATACTATAACACGCTGTTTTTCATCATTTTTGAGGATTTGAAAAAAATGAAAAAAAAAAAAACATGGGTTATAGCCCATCGTTTTTTTAAATTTTGAAAAAAAAAAAAAACTCGTTTTTCATCATTTTTGAACATGGGATATAGCCCATACCATACGGCATACTATAACACGCTGTTTTTCATCATTTTTGAGGATTAAAAAAAAACAAAAAAAAACATGGGTTATAGCCCATCGTTTTTTGAAATTTTGAAAAAAAAAATAACCTCGTTTTTCATCATTTTTGAACATGGGCTATAGCCCATACCATACGGCATACTATAACACGCTGTTTTTCATCATTTTTGAGGATTTGAAAAAAAAAAAAAAAAAAAAAAACATGGGTTATAGCCCATCGTTTTTTGAAATTTTGAAAAAAAAAATAACCTCGTTTTTCATCATTTTTGAACATGGGCTATAGCCCATACCATACGGCATACTATAACACGCTGTTTTTCATCATTTTTGAGGATTTAAAAAAAAAAAAAAAAAAAAAAAACATGGGTTATAGCCCATCGTTTTTTGAAATTTTGAAAAAAAAAATAACCTCGTTTTTCATCATTTTTGAACATGGGCTATAGCCCATACCATACGGCATACTATAACACGCTGTTTTTCATCATTTTTGAGGATTTGAAAAAAATGAAAAAAAAAAAAAAAACATGGGTTATAGCCCATCGTTTTTTGAAATTTTGAAAAAAAAAATAACCTCGTTTTTCATCATTTTTGAACATGGGCTATAGCCCATACCATACGGCATACTATAACACGCTGTTTTTCATCATTTTTGAGGATTTGAAAAAAATGAAAAAAAAAAAAAAACATGGGTTATAGCCCATCGTTTTTTGAAATTTTGAAAAAAAAAATAACCTCGTTTTTCATCATTTTTGAACATGGGCTATAGCCCATACCATACGGCATACTATAACACGCTGTTTTTCATCATTTTTGAGGATTTGAAAAAAATGAAAAAAAAAAAAAAAAACATGAGTTATAGCCCATCGTTTTTTAAAATTTTGGAAAAAAAAATAACCTCGTTTTTCATCATTTTTGAACATGGGCTATAGCCCATACCATACGGCATACTATAACACGCTGTTTTTCATCATTTTTGAGGATTTGAAAAAAACGAAAAAAAAAAAAAAACATGGGTTATAGCCCATCGTTTTTTGAAATATTGAAAAAAAAATAACCTCGTTTTTCATCATTTTTGAACATGGGCTATAGCCCATACCATACGGCATACTATAACACGCTGTTTTTCATCATTTTTGAGGATTTGAAAAAAATGAAAAAAAAAAAAAACATGGGTTATAGCCCATCGTTTTTTGAAATTTTGAAAAGAAAAATAACCTCGTTTTTCATCATTTTTGAACATGGGATATAGCCCATACCATACGGCATACTATAACACGCTGTTTTTCATCATTTTTGAGGATTTGAAAAAAATGAAAAAAAAAAAAAAAACATGGGTTATAGCCCATCGTTTTTTGAAATTTTGAAAAAAAAAATAACCTCGTTTTTCATCATTTTTGAACATGGGCTATAGCCCATACCATACGGCATACTATAACACGCTGTTTTTCATCATTTTTGAGGATTTGAAAAAAATGAAAAAAAAAAAAACATGGGTTATAGCCCATCGTTTTTTGAAAATTTGAAAAAAAAAATAACCTCGTTTTTCATCATTTTTGAACATGGGATATAGCCCATACCATACGGCATACTATAACACGCTGTTTTTCATCATTTTTGAGGATTTGAAAAAAATGAAAAAAAAAAAAAAAACATGGGTTATAGCCCATCGTTTTTTGAAATTTTGAAAAAAAAAATAACCTCGTTTTTCATCATTTTTGAACATGGGCTATAGCCCATACCATACGGCATACTATAACACGCTGTTTTTCATCATTTTTGAGGATTTGAAAAAAATGAAAAAAAAAAAAACATGGGTTATAGCCCATCGTTTTTTGAAAATTTGAAAAAAAAAAATAACCTCGTTTTTCATCATTTTTGAACATGGGCTATAGCCCATACCATACGGCATACTATAACACGCTGTTTTTCATCATTTTTGAGGATTTGAAAAAAATGAAAAAAAAAAAAAAAACCATGGGTTATAGCCCATCGTTTTTTGAAATTTTGAAAAAAAAAATAACCTCGTTTTTCATCATTTTTGAACATGGGCTATAGCCCATACCATACGGCATACTATAACACGCTGTTTTTCATCATTTTTGAGGATTTGAAAAAAATGAAGAAAAAAAAAAACATGGGTTATAGCCCATCGTTTTTTGAAATTTTGAAAAAAAAAATAACCTCGTTTTTCATCATTTTTGAACATGGGCTATAGCCCATACCATACGGCATACTATAACACGCTGTTTTTCATCATTTTTGAGGATTTGAAAAAAATGAAAAAAAAAAAAAAAAACATGGGTTATAGCCCACCTTTTTTTTGAAAATTTGAAAAAAAAAAATAACCTCGTTTTTCATCATTTTTGAACATGGGCTATAGCCCATACCATACGGCATACTATAACACGCTGTTTTTCATCATTTTTGAGGATTTGAAAAAAATGAAAAAAAAAAAAAAAACCATGGGTTATAGCCCATCGTTTTTTGAAATTTTGAAAAAAAAAATAACCTCGTTTTTCATCATTTTTGAACATGGGCTATAGCCCATACCATACGGCATACTATAACACGCTGTTTTTCATCATTTTTGAGGATTTGAAAAAAATGAAGAAAAAAAAAAACATGGGTTATAGCCCATCGTTTTTTGAAATTTTGAAAAAAAAAATAACCTCGTTTTTCATCATTTTTGAACATGGGCTATAGCCCATACCATACGGCATACTATAACACGCTGTTTTTCATCATTTTTGAGGATTTGAAAAAAATGAAAAAAAAAAAAAAAAACATGGGTTATAGCCCACCTTTTTTTTGAAATTTTGAAAAAAAAAATAACCTCGTTTTTCATCATTTTTGAACATGGGCTATAGCCCATACCATACGGCATACTATAACACGCTGTTTTTCATCATTTTTGAGGATTTGAAAAAAATGAAAAAAAAAAAAAACATGGGTTATAGCCCATCGTTTTTTGAAATTTTGAAAAAAAAAATAACCTCGTTTTTCATCATTTTTGAACATGGGCTATAGCCCATACGGCATACTATAACACGCTGTTTTTATCATTTTTGAGGATTTGAAAAAAATGAAAAAAAAAAAAAAAAACATGGGTTATAGCCCATCGTTTTTTGAAATTTTGGAAAAAAAAAATAACCTCGTTTTTCATCATTTTTGAACATGGGCTATAGCCCATACCATACGGCATACTATAACACGCTGTTTTTCATCATTTTTGAGGATTTGAAAAAAATGAAAAAAAAAAAAAAACATGGGTTATAGCCCATCGTTTTTTGAAAATTAAAAAAAAAAAATAACCTCGTTTTTCATCATTTTTGAACATGGGCTATAGCCCATACCATACGGCATACTATAACACGCTGTTTTTCATCATTTTTGAGGATTTGAAAAAAATGAAAAAAAAAAAAAACATGGGTTATAGCCCATCGTTTTTTGAAATTTTGAAAAGAAAAATAACCTCGTTTTTCATCATTTTTGAACATGGGATATAGCCCATACCATACGGCATACTATAACACGCTGTTTTTCATCATTTTTGAGGATTTGAAAAAAATGAAAAAAAAAAAAAAAAACATGGGTTATAGCCCATCGTTTTTTGAAATTTTGAAAAAAGAAAATAACCTCGTTTTTCATCATTTTTGAACATGGGCTATAGCCCATACCATACGGCATACTATAACACGCTGTTTTTCATCATTTTTGAGGATTTGAAAAAAGAAAAAAAAAAAAAAAAAAAAAAACATGGGTTATAGCCCATCGTTTTTTGAAATTTTGAAAAAAAAAATAACCTCGTTTTTCATCATTTTTGAACATGGGCTATAGCCCATACCATACGGCATACTATAACACGCTGTTTTTCATCATTTTTGAGGATTTGAAAAAAATGAAAAAAAAAAAAAAACATGGGTTATAGCCCATCGTTTTTTTAAATTTTGAAAAAAAAAATAACCTCGTTTTTCATCATTTTTGAACATGGGATATAGCCCATACCATACGGCATACTATAACACGCTGTTTTTCATCATTTTTGAGGATTTGAAAAAAATGAAAAAAAAAAAAAAAAACATGGGTTATAGCCCATCGTTTTTTGAAATTTGGAAAAAAAAAATAACCTCGTTTTTCATCATTTTTGAACATGGGCTATAGCCCATACCATACGGCATACTATAACACGCTGTTTTTCATCATTTTTGAGGATTTGAAAAAAATGAAAAAAAAAAAAAACATGGGTTATAGCCCATCGTTTTTTGAAATTTTGGAAAAAAAAAATAACCTCGTTTTTCATCATTTTTGAACATGGGCTATAGCCCATACAGTATGGCATACTATAACACGCTGTTTTTCATCATTTTTGAGGATTTGATAAAAATGAAAAAAAAAAAAAAAACATGGGTTATAGCCCATCGTTTTTTGAAATTAAAAAAAAAAAAAATAACCTCGTTTTTCATAATTTTTGAACATGGGCTATAGCCCATACCATACGGCATACTATAACACGCTGTTTTTCATCATTTTTGAGGATTTGAAAAAAATGAAAAAAAAAAAAAAACATGGGTTATAGCCCATCGTTTTTTGAAATTTTGAAAAAAAAAAATAACCTCGTTTTTCATCATTTTTGAACATGGGCTATAGCCCATACCATACGGCATACTATAACACGCTGTTTTTCATCATTTTTGAGGATTTGAAAAAAATGAAAAAAAAAAAAAACATGGGTTATAGCCCATCGTTTTTTGAAATTTTGAAGAAAAAAAAATAACCTCGTTTTTCATCATTTTTGAACATGGGCTATAGCCCATACAGTATGGCATACTATAACACGCTGTTTTTCATCATTTTTGAGGATTTGATAAAAATGAAAAAAAAAAAAAAAACATGGGTTATAGCCCATCGTTTTTTGAAATTTTGAAAAAAAAAATAACCTCGTTTTTCATCATTTTTGAACATGGGCTATAGCCCATACCATACGGCATACTATAACACGCTGTTTTTCATCATTTTTGAGGATTTGAAAAAAATGAAAAAAAAAAAAAAACATGGGTTATAGCCCATCGTTTTTTGAAATTTTGAAAAAAAAAAAATAACCTCGTTTTTCATCATTTTTGAACATGGGCTATAGCCCATACCATACGGCATACTATAACACGCTGTTTTTCATCATTTTTGAGGATTTAAAAAAAATGAAAAAAAAAAAAAACATGGGTTATAGCCCATCGTTTTTTGAAATTTTGAAAAAAAAAAAACCTCGTTTCTCATCATTTTTGAACATGGGCTATAGCCCATACCATACGGCATACTATAACACGCTGTTTTTCATCATTTTTGAGGATTTGAAAAAAAACAAAAAACAAATAAAACATGGGTTATAGCCCATCGTTTTTTGAAATTTTGGAAAAACAAATAACCTCGTTTTTCATCATTTTTGAACATGGGCTATAGCCCATACCATACGGCATACTATAACACGCTGTTTTTCATCATTTTTGAGGATTTAAAAAAAAACAAAAAAAAAACATGGGTTATAGCCCATCGTTTTTTGAAATTTTGAAAAAAAAAATAACCTCGTTTTTCATCATTTTTGAACATGGGCTATAGCCCATACCATACGGCATACTATAACACGCTGTTTTTCATCATTTTTGAGGATTTTGAAAAAAAAACAAAAAAAAAAACAGGGGTTATAGCCCATCGTTTTTTGAAATTTTGGAAAAAAAAATAACCTCGTTTTTCATCATTTTTGAACATGGGCTATAGCCCATACCATACGGCATACTATAACACGCTGTTTTTCATCATTTTTGAGGATTTGAAAAAAATGAAAAAAAAAAAAAAACATGGGTTATAGCCCATCGTTTTTTGAAATTTTGAAAAAAAAAAATTACCTCGTTTTTCATCATTTTTGAACATGGGCTATAGCCCATACCATACGGCATACTATAACACGCTGTTTTTCATCATTTTTGAGGATTTGAAAAAAATGAAAAAAAAAAAAAACATGGGTTATAGCCCATCGTTTTTTGAAATTTTGAAAAAAATAATAACCTCGTTTTTCATCATTTTTGAACATGGGCTATAGCCCATACAGTATGGCATACTATAACACGCTGTTTTTCGTTCGCACGTACGGCGTGCTATAGTATGCCGTACGGTAGGGGCTATAGCCCATGTTCAAAAATGATGAAAAACGAGGTTAATTCTTTTTTCAAATTTTCAAAAAACGATGGGCTATAACCCATGTTTTTTTTAAATGTAGAATTTTTTTCAAATCCTCAAAAATGATGAAAAACGGCGTGCTATAGTATGCCGTACGGTAGGGGCTATAGCCCATGTTCAAAAATGATGAAAAACGAGGTTAATTTTTTTTCAAAAATTCAAAAAATGATGGGCTATAACCCATGTTTTTTTAATTTTTTAATTTTTTTCAAATCCTCAAAAATGATGAAAAACGGCGTGTTATATTATGCCGTACGGTAGGGGCTATAGCCCATGTTCAAAAATGATGAAAAACGAGGTTATTTTTTTTTTCAAATTTTCAAAAAACGATGGGCTATAACCCATGTTTTTTGAAATGTTGAATTTTTTTCAAATCCTCAAAAATGATGAAAAACGGCATGCTATATTATGCCGTACGGTAGGGGCTATAGCCCATGTTCAAAAATGATGAAAAACGAGGTTAAAAAAAAAATCAAAATTTCAAAACACAATTGGCTATAACCCATGTTTTTTGAAATTTTGATTTTTGTTCAAATCCTCAAAAATGATGAAAAACGGCGTGCTATATTATGCCGTACGGTAGGGGCTATAGCCCATGTTCAAAAATGATGAAAAACGAGGTTAATTTTTTTTTCAAAATTTCAAAAAACGATGGGCTATATATATAACCCATGTTTTTTGATTTTTTAATTTTTGTTTCAAATCCTCAAAAATGATGAAAAACGGCGTGCTATAGTGTGCCGTACGGTAGGGGCTATAGCCCATGTTCAAAAATGATGAAAAACGAGGTTAAAAAAAAAATCAAAATTTCAAAAAACGATGGGCTATAACCCATGTTTTTTTAAATTTTGATTTTTTTTTTCAAATCCTCAAAAATGATGAAAAACGTCGTGCTATAGTATGCCGTACGGTAGGGGCTATAGCCCATGTTCAAAAATGATGAAAAACGAGGTTAAAAAACTAAATCAAAAATTTTCAAATCCTCAAAAATGATGAAAAACGGCGTGCTATAGTATGCCGTACGGTAGGGGCTATAGCCCATGTTCAAAAATGATGAAAAACGAGGTTAATTCTTTTTTCAAATTTTCAAAAAACGATGGGCTATAACCCATGTTTTTTTAAATGTAGAATTTTTTTCAAATCCTCAAAAATGATGAAAAACGGCGTGCTATAGTATGCCGTACGGTAGGGGCTATAGCCCATGTTCAAAAATGATGAAAAACGAGGTTAATTTTTTTTTCAAAAATTCAAAAAATGATGGGCTATAACCCATGTTTTTTGAATTTTTGAATTTTTTTCAAATCCTCAAAAATGATGAAAAACGGCGTGCTATAGTATGCCGTACGGTAGGGGCTATAGCCCATGTTCAAAAATGATGAAAAACGAGGTTAAAAAAAAACAAATTTTCAAAAAACAATGGGCTATAACCCATGTTTTTTGAATTTTTGAATTTTTTTCAAATCCTCAAAAATGATGAAAAACGGCGTGCTATAGTATGCCGTACGGTAGGGGCTATAGCCCATGTTCAAAAATGATGAAAAACTAGGTTAATTCTTTTTTCAAAAATTCAAAAAATGATGGGCTATAACCCATGTTTTTTGAATTTTTTCTTTTTTTTCAAATCCTCAAAAATGATGAAAAACGGCGTGCTATAGTATGGCGTACGGTATGGGCTATAGCCCATTGTCAAGAATGATGAAAAACGAGGTTAATTTTTTTTTTTTTTTTCTTTTTTTTAACGATGGGATATAACCCATGTTTTTTTAATTTTTTTTTTTTTTTCAAATCCTCAAAAATGATGAAAAACGGCGTGCTATAGTATGCCGTACGGTATGGGCTATATCCCATGTTAAAAATGATGAAAAACGAGGTTACAGTTTTTTTTCCCAAAATTTCCAAAAACGATATGCTATAACCCATGTTTTTTGAATTTTTTAATTTTTTTCAAAACCTCAAAAATGAAGAAAAAAACGGCATGCTATAGTATGCCATACGGTATGGGCCATAGCCCATGGTCAAAAATGATGAAAAACGAGGTTAAAAAATAATAATCCAACATTCAAAAAACGATGGGCTATAATCCATGTTTTTTTAATTTTTTAATTTTTTTCAAATCCTCAAAAATTATGAAAAACGGCGTGCTATAGTATGGCGTACGGTATGGGCTATAGCCCATGTTCAAAAATGATGAAAAACTAGGTTAAAAAAAATCAAAAATTCAAAAAATGATGGGCTATAACCCATGTTATTTTCTTTTTCATTTTTTTCAAATCCTCAAAAATGATGAAAAACGGCGTGCTATAGTATGCCGTACGGTATGGGCTATAGCCCATGTTCAAAAATGATGAAAAACGAGGTTAAGTTTTTTATCAAAAATTCAAAAAACGATGGGCTATAACCCATGTTTTTTGAAATTTTGAATTTTTTTCAAATCCTCAAAAATGATGAAAAACGGCGTGTTATATTATGCCGTACGGTAGGGGCTATAGCCCATGTTCAAAAATGATGAAAAACGAGGTTAATTTTTTTTTCAAAATTTAAAAAAACGATGGGCTATAACCCATGTTTTTTGAAATTTTGAAATTTTTTCAAATCCTCAAAAATGATGAAAAACAGCGTGTTATATTATGCCGTACGGTAGGGGCTATAGCCCATGTTAAAAAATGATGAAAAACGAGGTTAATTATTTTTTTTCAAAATTTCAAAAAACGATGGGCTATAACCCATGTTTTTTGAAATTTTGAAATTTTTTCAAATCCTCAAAAATGATGAAAAACGGCGTGCTATATTATGCCGTACGGTAGGGGCTATAGCCCATGTTCAAAAATGATGAAAAACGAGGTTAAATTTTATTTTTCAAAATTTCAAAAAACGATGGGCTATAACCCATGTTTTTGAAATTTGAATTTTTTTTCAAATCCTCAAAAATGATGAAAAACGGCGTGCTATAGTATGCCGTACGGTAGGGCCTATAGCCCATGTTCAAAAATGATGAAAAACGAGGTTAAAAAAAAAGTTCAAAATTTCAAAAAACGATGGGCTATATCCCATGTTTTTTGAATTTTTGAAATTTTTTCAAATCCTCAAAAATGATGGGCTATAATCCATGTTTTTTTAATTTTTTAATTTTTTTCAAATCCTCAAAAATTATGAAAAACGGCGTGCTATAGTATGGCGTACGGTATGGGCTATAGCCCATGTTCAAAAATGATGAAAAACTAGGTTAAAAAAAATCAAAAATTCAAAAAATGATGGGCTATAACCCATGTTATTTTCTTTTTCATTTTTTTCAAATCCTCAAAAATGATGAAAAACGGCGTGCTATAGTATGCCGTACGGTATGGGCTATAGCCCATGTTCAAAAATGATGAAAAACGAGGTTAAGTTTTTTATCAAAAATTCAAAAAACGATGGGCTATAACCCATGTTTTTTGAAATTTTGAATTTTTTTCAAATCCTCAAAAATGATGAAAAACGGCGTGTTATATTATGCCGTACGGTAGGGGCTATAGCCCATGTTCAAAAATGATGAAAAACGAGGTTAATTTTTTTTTCAAAATTTAAAAAAACGATGGGCTATAACCCATGTTTTTTGAAATTTTGAAATTTTTTCAAATCCTCAAAAATGATGAAAAACAGCGTGTTATATTATGCCGTACGGTAGGGGCTATAGCCCATGTTAAAAAATGATGAAAAACGAGGTTAATTATTTTTTTTCAAAATTTCAAAAAACGATGGGCTATAACCCATGTTTTTTGAAATTTTGAAATTTTTTCAAATCCTCAAAAATGATGAAAAACGGCGTGCTATATTATGCCGTACGGTAGGGGCTATAGCCCATGTTCAAAAATGATGAAAAACGAGGTTAAATTTTATTTTTCAAAATTTCAAAAAACGATGGGCTATAACCCATGTTTTTGAAATTTGAATTTTTTTTTCAAATCCTCAAAAATGATGAAAAACGGCGTGCTATAGTATGCCGTACGGTAGGGCCTATAGCCCATGTTCAAAAATGATGAAAAACGAGGTTAAAAAAAAAGTTCAAAATTTCAAAAAACGATGGGCTATATCCCATGTTTTTTGAATTTTTGAAATTTTTTCAAATCCTCAAAAATGATGAAAAACGGCGTGCTATATTATGCCGTACGGTAGGGGCTATAGCCCATGTTCAAAAATGATGAAAAACGAGGTTAATTTTTTTTTCAAAATTTCAAAAAACGATGGGCTATAACCCATGTTTTTTGAAATTTTGAAATTTTTTCAAATCCTCAAAAATGATGAAAAACGGCGTGCTATATTATGCCGTACGGTAGGGGCTATAGCCCATGTTCAAAAATGATGAAAAACGAGGTTATTATTTATTTTTTTTAATTCAAAACACGATGGGCTATAACCCATGTTTTTGAAATTTGGATTTTTTTTCAAATCCTCAAAAATGATGAAAAACGGCGTGTTATATTATGCCGTACGGTAGGGGCTATAGCCCATGTTCAAAAATGATGAAAAACGAGGTTATTTTTTTTTTCAAAATTTAAAAAAACGATGGGCTATAACCCATGTTTTTTGAAATTTTGAATTTTTTTCAAATCCTCAAAAATGATGAAAAACGGCGTGCTATATTATGCCGTACGGTAGGGGCTATAGCACATGTTCAAAAATGATGAAAAACGAGGTTAAAAAAATTATTCAAAATTTCAAAAAACGATGGGCTATAACCCATGTTTTTTGAAATTTTGAATTTTTTTCAAATCCTCAAAAATGATGAAAAACGGCGTGTTATATTATGCCGTATGGTAGGGGCTATAGCCCATGTTCAAAAATGATGAAAAACGAGGTTAATTTCTTTTTCGAAATTTCAAAAAGCGATGGGCTATAACCCATGTTTTTGAAATTTTTAAATTTTTTCAAATCCTCAAAAATGATGAAAAACGGCGTGCTATAGTATGCCGTACGGTAGGGCCTATAGCCCATGTTCAAAAATGATGAAAAACGAGGTTAAAAAAAAAGTTCAAAATTTCAAAAAACGATGGGCTATAACCCATGTTTTTTGAAATTTTGAAATTTTTCGAATCCTCAAAAATGATGAAAAACGGCGTGCTATATTATGCCGTACGGTAGGGGCTATAGCCCATGTTCAAAAATGATGAAAAACGAGGTTAAAAAAAAAGTTCAAAATTTAAAAAAACCATGGGCTATAACCCATGTTTTTTGAAAATTTGAAATTTTTTCAAATCCTCAAAAATGATGAAAAACGGCGTGCTATATTATGCCGTATGGTAGGGTAGCCCATGTTCAAAAATGATGAAAAACGAGGTTAATTATTTTTTTTCAAAATTTCAAAAAACGATGGGCTATAACCCATGTTTTTTGAAATTTTGAAATTTTTTAAAATCCTCAAAAATGATGAAAAACGGCGTGCTATATTATGCCGTACGGTAGTGGCTATAGCCCATGTTCAAAAATGATGAAAAACGAGGTTAATTTTTTTTTTCAAAATTTCAAAAAACGATGGGCTATAACCCATGTTTTTTGAAAATTTGAATTTTTTTCAAATCCTCAAAAATGATGAAAAACGGCGTGCTATAGTATGCCGTACGGTAGGGGCTATAGCCCATGTTCAAAAATGATGAAAAACGAGGTTAAAAAAGAAATTCAAAATTTCAAAAAACGATGGGCTATAACCCATGTTTTTTAAATTTTGAAATTTTTTCAAATCCTCAAAAATGATGAAAAACGGCGTGCTATAGTATGCCGTACGGTATGGGCCATAGCCCATTGTCAAGAATGATGAAAAACGAGGTTAATTATTTTTCTCCAAAAATTCAAAAAACGATGGGCTATAACCCATGTTTTTAGATTTTTTTTCAAATCCACAAAAATGATGAAAAATGGCGTGCTATAGTATGCCGTACGGTAGGGGCTATAGCCCATGTTCAAAAATGATGAAAAACGAGGTTAAAAAAATTCAAAAATTCAAAAAACGATGGGCTATAACCCATCTTTAAAAAAAAATTCAAATCCTCAAAAATGATGAAAAACGGCGTGCTATAGTATGCCGTACACTTTTTATATGAAGGTTGAAAAGTGGTGAAGTGGTCCTTTGAGTTTCTACAAGCTCAGTTGAGTGCTATAGCGCCACCCATTGGTCAATGGTTGTGGGCTCCGCGTCCTCACCGTTTGGCATTGCCCTCTAGAGGTTGTCCGATCAGATGGGGTCAAATCAGGGCCAATAGTCATCTTCAAATTATTGGAATCGGGAGCCAAAAAAAAAGCCAAGTTTCGCGAAGGAGAAGCGAAAAAGCGACCAAGAGTCCCTTCGGGCTTGGTCCCTAAATGTAACCCAACTGTAGGGAGTACAAACCTTAGAGTATATATTAATAGAGACGGCACCGGGTTTCTCCTCCCATCCACTTGCATTAAGTTGCTCAAAAGCACATGAGGCGATTTCACTCCTCCTTCCGGGTCGGAACAGAGTGCATTCTGGGATGGATTGGGCCGCTGACTATCGTTGCACTGAAACAGCGTTCACGTATGAAACAGTGTTCACTATGAAACAGTGTTCACGTATGAAACAGTGTTCACTATGAAACAGTGTTCACTATGAAACAGCGTTCACTATGAAACAGCGTTCACTATGAAACAGTGAAGCAGCGTTCACGTATGAAACAGTGTTCACTATGAAACAGCGTTCACGTATGAAACAGTGTTCACTATGAAACAGCGTTCACTATGAAACAGCGTTCACTATGAAACAGTGTTCACGTATGAAACAGTGTTCACTATGAAACAGCGTTCACTATGAAACAGCGTTCACTATGAAACAGTGTTCACGTATGAAACAGTGTTCACTATGAAACAGTGTTCACTATGAAACAGTTTTACGTATGAAACAGTGTTCACTATGAAACAGCGTCCACTATGAAACAGCGTTCACGTGTGAAACAGCGTTCACTATGAAACAGCGTTCACTATGAAACAGCGTTCACTATGAAACAGCGTTCACGTGTCATCATGCGCGTGAGCAATGATAGTCAACGGACCAGCTTTGGCCCCAAAGCTGCAATAACAAATTCGGCCACCATGTCCATTTCGCCTCAGGGTTTCCTCTGGTTGCCGTCTCTATTAATATATACTATACGGTACAATCAGTAAAGAACCTGGGGGTTATCATCTATGAAAAAGCAAAACACAATGAGCAGAAAATGAACCATGTAACAACACATTGAGCAGGGCACCGCAGGGAGTTGAACCCCGTTCTGGTAAACCAGAAGTACCACAACCAGTGCCTTAGTTTTTGTTTAATAATTTACAGGTCCAAATCACAGTTGCCTGTCTTGCCGACGTCCCACGGCAAGATCATTTGATGATAAATAAATAAAAAAAAGTCCTTAATAGCCTACACACTCAATTTGAATCATGACTATAAATTATGATTATGTCTTTATACAATTGAAAACCGGAAGATTCACTCCACAAATACCTTAAAGGAGAATTCCATACTAAAAGGCTTTCTTACTTTTATTTGTAGTCGTTACGTCCCCACCAAAGAGGTCCAGGTGTTATTTTGTGCAAAAGCTCCTTATTGGCTATTTCCCCTACCATAAGCCCTCAATGAATTGCATTGAATTGAATGGGAATTTAATGGGGCTATGGGGTGTTGTGCTAATTCACTTATTTCCATCGCTCAAAATTATAATTTCTTTGTATATATCCTCTCTTCATAATGTACCGTAAATATTATCCCAAGCGGCACACTTTACTACTTCTTTCGATGGAAATAAGCGAATTAGCATAACACCCCATAGCCCCATTCAATTCCCATTCAATGCAATGCAATTCATGGCAATGCTTATGGTAGGGAAAATAGGCAATAAGGAGTTTTTGCACAAAAAAACACCTGGACCTCTTTGATGGGGACGTAACAACTACAAAAATGATGAAAAACGAGGTTAAAAAAGAAATTCAAAATTTCAAAAAACGATGGGCTATAACCCATGTTTTTTAAATTTTGAAATTTTTTCAAATCCTCAAAAATGATGAAAAACGGCGTGCTATAGTATGCCGTACGGTATGGGCCATAGCCCATTGTCAAGAATGATGAAAAACGAGGTTAATTATTTTTCTCCAAAAATTCAAAAAACGATGGGCTATAACCCATGTTTTTAGATTTTTTTTCAAATCCACAAAAATGATGAAAAATGGCGTGCTATAGTATGCCGTACGGTAGGGGCTATAGCCCATGTTCAAAAATGATGAAAAACGAGGTTAAAAAAATTCAAAAATTCAAAAAACGATGGGCTATAACCCATCTTTAAAAAAAAATTCAAATCCTCAAAAATGATGAAAAACGGCGTGCTATAGTATGCCGTACACTTTTTATATGAAGGTTGAAAAGTGGTGAAGTGGTCCTTTGAGTTTCTACAAGCTCAGTTGAGTGCTATAGCGCCACCCATTGGTCAATGGTTGTGGGCTCCGCGTCCTCACCGTTTGGCATTGCCCTCTAGAGGTTGTCCGATCAGATGGGGTCAAATCAGGGCCAATAGTCATCTTCAAATTATTGGAATCGGGAGCCAAAAAAAAAGCCAAGTTTCGCGAAGGAGAAGCGAAAAAGCGACCAAGAGTCCCTTCGGGCTTGGTCCCTAAATGTAACCCAACTGTAGGGAGTACAAACCTTAGAGTATATATTAATAGAGACGGCACCGGGTTTCTCCTCCCATCCACTTGCATTAAGTTGCTCAAAAGCACATGAGGCGATTTCACTCCTCCTTCCGGGTCGGAACAGAGTGCATTCTGGGATGGATTGGGCCGCTGACTATCGTTGCACTGAAACAGCGTTCACGTATGAAACAGTGTTCACTATGAAACAGTGTTCACGTATGAAACAGTGTTCACTATGAAACAGTGTTCACTATGAAACAGCGTTCACTATGAAACAGCGTTCACTATGAAACAGTGAAGCAGCGTTCACGTATGAAACAGTGTTCACTATGAAACAGCGTTCACGTATGAAACAGTGTTCACTATGAAACAGCGTTCACTATGAAACAGCGTTCACTATGAAACAGTGTTCACGTATGAAACAGTGTTCACTATGAAACAGCGTTCACTATGAAACAGCGTTCACTATGAAACAGTGTTCACGTATGAAACAGTGTTCACTATGAAACAGTGTTCACTATGAAACAGTTTTACGTATGAAACAGTGTTCACTATGAAACAGCGTCCACTATGAAACAGCGTTCACGTGTGAAACAGCGTTCACTATGAAACAGCGTTCACTATGAAACAGCGTTCACTATGAAACAGCGTTCACGTGTCATCATGCGCGTGAGCAATGATAGTCAACGGACCAGCTTTGGCCCCAAAGCTGCAATAACAAATTCGGCCACCATGTCCATTTCGCCTCAGGGTTTCCTCTGGTTGCCGTCTCTATTAATATATACTATACGGTACAATCAGTAAAGAACCTGGGGGTTATCATCTATGAAAAAGCAAAACACAATGAGCAGAAAATGAACCATGTAACAACACATTGAGCAGGGCACCGCAGGGAGTTGAACCCCGTTCTGGTAAACCAGAAGTACCACAACCAGTGCCTTAGTTTTTGTTTAATAATTTACAGGTCCAAATCACAGTTGCCTGTCTTGCCGACGTCCCACGGCAAGATCATTTGATGATAAATAAATAAAAAAAAGTCCTTAATAGCCTACACACTCAATTTGAATCATGACTATAAATTATGATTATGTCTTTATACAATTGAAAACCGGAAGATTCACTCCACAAATACCTTAAAGGAGAATTCCATACTAAAAGGCTTTCTTACTTTTATTTGTAGTCGTTACGTCCCCACCAAAGAGGTCCAGGTGTTATTTTGTGCAAAAGCTCCTTATTGGCTATTTCCCCTACCATAAGCCCTCAATGAATTGCATTGAATTGAATGGGAATTTAATGGGGCTATGGGGTGTTGTGCTAATTCACTTATTTCCATCGCTCAAAATTATAATTTCTTTGTATATATCCTCTCTTCATAATGTACCGTAAATATTATCCCAAGCGGCACACTTTACTACTTCTTTCGATGGAAATAAGCGAATTAGCATAACACCCCATAGCCCCATTCAATTCCCATTCAATGCAATGCAATTCATGGCAATGCTTATGGTAGGGAAAATAGGCAATAAGGAGTTTTTGCACAAAAAAACACCTGGACCTCTTTGATGGGGACGTAACAACTACAAAGAAAGGTAAGAAAGATCAGAAAGCATTCTAGCATGGAATTCTCCTTTAAGGAAAACTCCTCAGACATAAACTAAGAAAATTGCCAGAGGGCCACTATAGTTCCACACTCACTCCAGAGGGCCACTATAGTTCCACACTCACTCCAGAGGGCCACTATAGTTCCACACTCACTCCAGAGGGCCACTATAGTTCCACACTCACTCCAGAGGGCCACTATAGTTCCACACTCACTCCAGAGGGCCACTATTGTTCCACACTCACTCCAGAGGGCCACTATAGTTCCACACTCACTCCAGAGGGCCACTATAGTTCCACACTCACTCCAGAGGGCCACTATATTATATTTCCACACTCACTGCAGAGGGCCACTATAGTTCCACACTCACTCCAGAGGGCCACTATATTATATTTCCACACTCACTCCAGAGGGCCACTATATTATAACAAATTGAGCAGGGCACCGCAGGGAGTTGAACCCCGTTCTGGTAAACCAGAAGTACCACAACCAGTGCCTTCGTTTTTGTTTTATAATTTAGGTCCAAATCACAGTGTGATTAATTTTGCCTACAATTTCCAGATTGAAAATACTTGAGACAAAATATTCTGTTGTCCATGAACCCATTTTGGGCGGGAACCCTTTCGGTGATTTAAGCATTATGTTATGAAAAATAGCAGATCTACAAGCTCATAGCGCGGCACCGAGTGCCGTGCTACGAGCTTGTGGGTCTGCTATTTTTGAAAAATCGTGAAAATGTGGCGCAAATCTTTGAATATAATATTCCAGGATGAACGTTTTTAACTCAAATCTTCCCTGAAACAACATCTTTTCAGATGGGGGTCGGCGGGCAATTACATATATTTTTGGGGGTCCTTGACATGAAAATGTTTGAGAATGACTGACACAGAAACACAGGGTTTTTCAGACAAACTGTCAGGATTTAGAAGACGTTTATAGAATCGTCCTCAGGTCTATTTTATGTTTAATACTCCCAGTGGTGAAGAGAGAAGCTTTTCTATAAATGCTTGTCTTCAGTTATGTTCCTCTATTTTTGGCCAGCATGCTCTTTTCAACGGACCCCAACTAGCCTAATTAGACCCGACAGATTCTTTTTTTTAATTTATATTTTTTGTCCCACGATTTTGTAACCCATTTTTCACCCCTGTGTCAATCATCCTGTGATGTGATCCTGGGCTCTACACACCCTCTGCCAACCTGGGGAGAGCAACAGACTTAACTCATGCTTCCTTCATGCTTGAGTGTCCAAGTTGCTCCTTTACACCTGACAGGGGGGAGTTTCCCTGGTTGGACGTAGCGCGTGGAAGGAACACGTTATTCCAACCAGTTCCTTTCCCCTCCATCAGGCGCCCCGGCTGGCCAGGGGGAGGCAGTTTAGAGACCAGGATTACTGCATGTTTTTGTGAGGGTACCTACCCTAGGGGACACGGGGAGAACATGTGAGGGTATCTACCCTAGGGGACACGGGGAGAACATGCAAACTCCACACAGAAAGGCCCTTTCGCCAACCCCGCCTTCGGGTATGGGCACTGATGACGCGGAGGAGGAAACACGCCGCCAGTGCCCACAGCGCCCCGAGCGGGAATCGAACCCAGGACCTTCTAGCTGTGAGGCGACTGCACTACCAACTGTGCCACCGTGCCCCTCGACCCGACAGATTCTAACAAACAAAAAGAGTCTTCTAAATAGTCAGTTTTCTGAAAAAACTGTTTCTATGTCAGTGGTTCTCAAACTATTTTATGTCAAGGACCCCCAGAATTATATGAATTTGGCCGCCGACCCTCATCTGAAAATATGTTGTTCCAGGGACCCCCCCCATCTGAATATATGTTGTTCCAGGGACCCCCCCCATCTGAATATATGTTGTTCCAGGGACCCCCCCCATCTGAAAATATGTTGTTCCAGGGACCCCCCCCCCATCTGAAAATAGGTTGTTCCAGGGACCCCCCCATCTGAAAATATGTTGTTCCAGGGACCCCCCCCCCATCTGAAAATAGGTTGTTCCAGGGACCCCCCACCAGAAGCAAAGATTTGAGTTAAAAACGTATGAGGCCACGAGGAGATCTGCAAACTCAGCACGCTGTATACACATACATTTACACATATATATGTATAAATGAGAGGCTGACTAAGTTTGCAAATATGAGCCCATGGGCGGTTATATGGACAAGGGCAGTTATTTGGACGAGGCGGTTATTATGCAAAATGGTGTCAGAACCTGGGCTGTTATCTGGAAATATACGTTATTCAAAGATTTGCGCCACACAAAATTCATAAAAATCCAATCCCTCAGTAAAATTTGGCCATATTTATTCATTCAGTAAATGAGTTAATGGGTAAAAATGGCCTGTCTTGGTTTAAAGCCCACTCACCACGACAAGGTGCAGGCCGAGAGTGGGGAAAGACACCCCCCCCCCCCCCAAACAGGGGGAGGGGAGGGGTTGGGGGGGATTGGGGGGGTAGCAGAACACAGCACAGAACAGCACAACATGACGTCACTGAGGTGACCATCGAACTACAACATGACGTCACTGAGGTGACCACCGAACTACAACATGACGTCACTGAGGTGACCACCGAACTACAACATGACGTCACTGAGGTGACCACCGAACTACAACATGACGTCACTGAGGTGACCACCGAACTACAACATGACGTCACTGAGGTGACCACCGAACTACAACATGACGTCACTGAGGTGACCACCGAACTACAACATGACGTCACTGAGGTGACCACCAAACTACAACATGACGTCACTGAGGTGACCACCGAACTACAACATGACGTCACTGAGGTGACCACCGAACTACAACATGACGTCACTGAGGTGACCACCGAACTACAACATGACGTCACTGAGGTGACCACCGAACTACAACATGACGTCACTGAGGTGACCACCGAACTACAACATGACGTCACTGAGGTGACCACCGAACTACAACATGACTGACATTTTTAGAATCTGATCTCGGGTCAGAATGGGGTTAATCAGACCAGTGTGTGTACCAGTGGAAACCTCGTATGAATCTGATCTCAGATCAGAATGGGTTCATCAGACCAGTGTGTGTACCAGTGGAAACCTCGTATGAATCTGATCCCAGGTCAGAATGGGTTAAGTAGCATGTGACATGTCAAACTAGGGGTTGTTCATGGTTCTGAATCCATTCCAAGCATCAGTTTTGCACAAAATACACTCCTTGGGCTAATGGCCATGACATCATGACCAATGTGATGAAGTCAGGACATTTTGGGAACATTTGGAACACAAGTGGCTATATGGCTGCTTTTAGCCCAAGGAATGTATTTTGGGCCAAACTAATGCTTGGAATGGATTCAGAATCATCAGTTTGACACGTCACATGATACTGAAAGCAAAAGGAATATTTGCCATAGGATGTTAATGATAGTCACAAGAATATATATTAAAAAATAATAGATTGCACAAAAATGGCAACAAAAAAACACGGGGAAGCAGCTTTTTGCTTCTACGGGCCGTCGGCATGGAACAAGCTCCCACTGTACCTTCATCAGGCAGCCTCTGTAGACATTTTTAAAGCTCAGCTCAAGACCCACTTCTACAACATTGCCTTTAAGTGATCTTATATTTTTTTGTTATTCATGTCCTCACTGTATTGCATTACTGCTTGTTTTTTGTCGTTGCCTTGCTTTTCTTTTATTCTCCATTCTGTAAAGCACTTTGAGCTGCATTTCATGTCATGAAAGGTGCTATACAAATAAAGTTTTATTATTATTATTATTAATACTAAGAGCCGGGCAACAAGTGGATTTATGAAATGTATATATATATATATAGACAATATTGTAGGCCAATTAAAACAAAAAGACTATATATATATACCACATTTCCCACTTTAAACCCATTTTAGGCGGGAACCCCCTTTGGTGTTTTAAACATTATGTTATAATTTAGCTATTGAAAAATCGTAAAAATGGCCTATATATATTCTTTCACAGTGAATGTTTTTAACTCAGGTCTAAATGGGTTAAACTGCCGGCTGCCAGGCTGCAAACTAAGAACCACAGTAAAGTGTGTCTCCCAAAGATTAAAATAAGATCTGGTTGCTAAAGGGTTGAAGTGGCCCTTTAAAGTTGAAATAAAGTTTCTCTGCATGGCAGAAATGGGTCAACAATACAAATGACTAAATAGTGCTGTGGATTAATTTAGTTATAATGTGTGTGTTTATATATATATATATATATATATATATACTATATATTGCTGTGGATTAATTTAGTTATGTGTGTGTTAGTTATAATGTGTGCTGTGGTAGCCGCAATTTGCAACGCTAGATTTGTTTTAAGGGGATGAATCTAGAGTTGCAATACCCTCCATTGACTCCCTACTCATCCAAATTGCGTTTGCAAATCTGCTTGCATTAAACAACGTTAAACCAACATTTTTGCAGCTCTAGGCCAAACTGGAGTTATCACCAAGCTTTTGTTTCATAAAAACTCCACCGTAGAACATGTTATTGAGCTACTTTTCTGTCAAGAAATTATGTGCAGGTGATTCTTTTTCTAACATTTTCTAAGTGTTGGAGTTTGGAAGCACTCGTCGTAAGTCACTGAACGGCCCTGCGTACCACCCGTTTCGAATCTGCACATAATGCAGGAGGCAGCAGCGCGACCCGTTAATAAAAACGAGTGCTTCCAAACTGCAACACTTAGAAAAAGAATCACATGTCTTGACAGAAAGTATCTCATAACAACATCTCTACGGTGGACCTTTATGAAACAAAAGCTCGGCAGATTGAAAGAGGATAATTCAAGCTTGGCCTAGAGCTGCTATGTTGGTGAGTTTAACGTTGTTTATTACAAGCAGATCACAAACGCAAATTGGATGAGTAGGGAGTCAATGGAGGGTATTGCGACTCTAGAAGACTAGATTAATCTAAAAATATAAAGTTGCAAATTGCGGCTATAGTGCTGTAGTAATTTATTTTTAACCCATTCTGACCTGAGATCAGATTCATACGAGGTTTCCACTGGACACACACTGGTTTGATTAACCCATTCTGACCTGAGATCGGATTCTAGAAATGTCAGTCGCTCTTCGATTTTTCAAAAATAGCAGACCTACAAGCTCGTATCGCGACACTCGGTGGCGCGATATGAGCTTGTAGATCTGCTATTTTTCAATAGCTAAAGCATAACATGATGCGGACACCAAAATGGGTGCCCGTTCAGAATGGGTTAAAGGACAACTTTAGTTTTTTTCAACCAAGGTTCATGTTGTAGGTTGTTATTAGAGAAAGTAAAAGATTAGTGTTATTTCTTTTCCATTTTCTGCTTTCTTTCGTTTTAGGGATTTTAGCTGTTTTGTACAGGGGGGCGGGGGCATTCGATGGTGCTAAACTAAATATGTATTCTTTTACAAAATATTATGGAGATTTATTTTTTTATTATTTACTATAGTCCTAATAAACCCCAGGAAATTACATCTGGCCACAAATAAATCACAGGATCTACTGAATGTGAAGGTAGCCTACTGGGGGGAAGCCACACTGTGTGTCATATAGGCTCAATGTCAGTTTGACACATTCAGTAGATCTCGTGATGTTTTGTGGCCAGATGAAATTTCCAGGGGTTTATTAGGACTATAGTAAATAATTAACCCATTCTGACCTGAGATCAGATTCATACGAGGTTTCCGCCGGACACACACTGGTCTGATGGACCCATTCTGACCTGAGATCAGATTCTAGAAATGTCAGTCGCTCTTCGATTTTTCAAAAATAGCAGATCTACAAGCTCATATCGCGCCACCGAAAAGCATAACATGATGCCGACACCAAAACGGGTGCCCGGTCAGAATGGGTTAAAAAAGAAATCGCTATAAAATGTTGTAAAAAAATACATATTTAGCCCCATGCTCGAATGCCCCCGCCCCCCCTGTCAAAAACAGCTAAAATCCCTAAAACGAAAGAAAGCAGCAAATGAAAAAAAAATAACACTAATCTTTTACTTTCTCTAATAACATCCTAAAACATGAACCTTGGTTGAAAAAAACTAAAGTTGTCCTTTAATGTGTGGCCAGACTTTAATCAAAGAGCAAAACCGGTTTGAGCTTGTAGATCTGCTACTTTTGAATTCTGAGAAGTTTGTAGGCTAAATTTGAGTTTTCCATCCAGCAGAGATAGACATTCATTTTAGATTAATCTTATGAATGTAACTGCTACAGTTACAACTTGTGTTACCATTATGTACTCTAGTAAAAGTTAAAAAAAAAGTGATGGCATCAAAATGTAGGCCTACTTAAAAATGTACCAAATGTACTCATAATGCTTGTAGATCTGCTATTTTTGAAAAAAATCGAAGAACGACTGACATAGAAACATAGCTTTTTCAGAAAACTGTCAGGATGTAGAAAGACATTTTTAGAATCTGATCTCAGGTCAGAATGAAAACTGTCACGATGTAGAAGACATTTTTAGAATCTGATCTCAGGTCAGAATGAAAACTAGCTGTCAGGATGTAGAAGACATTTTTAGGTCAGAATGGGTTAACCCATTCTGACCGGGAACCCATTTTGGTGTCAGCATCATGTTATGCTATTGAATATATGCTATATATGCTATATTGAAAAATAGCAGATCTACAAGCTCATAGCGCGCCACCCAGTGGCGCGCTACGAGCTTGTAGGTCTGCTATTTTTTTTTTAAATCGAAGAACGACTGACATTTTTAGAATCTGATCTCAGGTCAGAATGGGGTTCATCAGACCAGTGTGTGTCCGGCGGAAACCTCGTATGAATCTGATCTCAGGTCAGAATGGGTAGAAACAACAAGAACCGAGTCAATGCTGGATGAAAACCATGCTGTTCTGTGTTACCGTTCAGCAGCACACGCCCCAAACACCGTGCTGTGCCGTCTAAAGCCCCGCCTACTGGATCCAGGATCAGTTGAACACGCCCCAAACACCGTGCTGTGCCGTCTAAAGCCCCGCCTACTGGATCCAGGATCAGTTGAACTACGACGTCATTGGAAAGTCCGTCGCTCATTGGTTAGTCCCGTCAGAGTGAATGGATCACCTCATCCGCTGCAGCTGTGTGTGGATTTAGAAACACACACACACACACACACACACACACACACACACACACACACACACACACACACACACACACACACACACACACACACACACACACACACACACACACACACACACACACACACACACACACACACACACACACACACACACACAGAGAGGTTGGTTCAGCATATAATATTCAGATGGGGGTCCCTGACATTAATTTGGGGGTCCGTCCTTGAATTCCTGTTCTGTTCTTTGACTATATTATAGAAGTGTCTATTTGTACGTCTCTAAATGTTTTGATGAATTGAACATGGTGGACCCTCTTCTTGTAAACAAGTGTAATGCTTAATTGGGTCGTCCACTCACAGTTAACAGTCTTTGTATTGAGTTTGTTCTTGAAATGTACTGTAATTCTGCAAACTGTTAATGAATATTTCAATCAATGAAAAGTGTAGCGGTCCTCGCCGAAATAAAGGTCAGGACTTGTACTGATGGTAGTGAATTAATTTAAGTCCCTTTTTATCCAAAATGTATGAAACACAATCACGTCAAATGCCTTCCTTTGCCAAGTAGGCAACCCCCCCCCCCCCCCCCATTTCCCCTCACTGTATAATGTATATTTTCCCTTTTTTGCTTCCTATAATTATGATGAATTCCTGTTCTGTTCTTTAGCTACATAGAAATGTCTATTTGTATGTCTCTAAATGTTTGTATGTCTCTAAATGTTTTGATGAATTGAACAATGTGGACCCTGTTGTAAACAAGTGTAATGCTTAATTGGGTCGTCCACTCACAGTTAACAGTCTTTGTGTTGAGTTTGTGCTTGAACTGTTAATAAATATTTCAATCAATCGACTACCTTTTTTCACTGACGAAAACTAAATAAAAACGAATCTATGATGACTAAAACTAAGACTAAATATACTGACAATTTCGTCAACAAATAAAAACTAGACTAAAATGTTTGGAAGGGACTATTGGACAAGTAGCCTCGATACCCAGGCTTTCATTTCGTCTGCGCGAAAGATGAAAGCCTGGAAAAAGCCGTGGGCTGAACCAGTCTAAAAGTGGGAGTCAACCCTTCCGGGTGGGCGTCGCTCTAAATGATGTGACGTAGCGCTGCACTAGGGGGGAGAGGAGGGGCCGGGGGTGACGGACAGATCGATGAGGCGCGACCCGCCCCTCTAGACGAGAAATGTCTCTGTTTGGGTCAGGCTATTGGACAAGAGATCCAGTTTTATGCTAAATAGCAGATCTACAATACCACAACGCGTCCGCGTTGTGGTATTGTAGATCTGCTATTTTCAGCATGCAACCAAAGTGTAAAATATGTCATTACAACGACATCAAGGCCTGTCAAAACACATTTTAGTCGACTAAATCAACTGTAGATGTAGTGGACTAAAATCGTATGACATTTAGTCGACTAAAACTAGACTAAACACTAGAACATTCCAGGTGACTAAAATGTGACTAAAACTAAGTGAAAACTATTCAAGAGACTATGACTAAAACTAAAATAGAAATTTGCTGCCAAAAACAACACTGCTGCAAAAATACCTTTCTTTCATTTACCGTCCTTCCATATAGGCTACCTAGCTCTGGTCCATAGCTCTAAATTAGACCCCCCCCCCCCCCCACCACACGTATAAACTGTACTTTTTGTTTCCACCGGATTTGTTTTTTTATTGTAGTTACTCCGCTGCGCCCTCTACCGATATTGCCCAGAGAACTGCCCCATAGAGAATATTTTTCCTCCGGTGAAAGAAAATCTCTTTCTGGCCAAAAAGTACAGTTTATACGTGTGGGGGAGGGGGTGTCTAATGACACAACCGCCTTTGTTTTGGTGAGTAGCAAAACCGTTCTTTTTATTTACGCTAAAGAGGAGAGGCTGGTTCTGCATTCATGCGAGCGGCGGAAGTTGAGAGTAACATAGCTCTAAATGCAACGAGCATTAGAGCTATGGACCAGAGCATTAGAGCTATGGACCAGAGCATTAGAGCTATGGACCAGAGCATTAGAGCTATGGACCAGTAGTAGCCCAAACATTTAGAATCTCGTAGAGGGTTTTTTTCGATTCTGACGAATCTCTCTACGAGAGTCTAAAACACAACCCCCCCCTTTACCGTCGAAAGTTGAACGTTTGTGCCTCAAAATCACTCTTACCTTGTACAAATGCAAAATCTAAGCTGCTTTTAATGTTGCCCCACTTGTTTGTGAAGTGTACGGATTCAGATCAAACACGGAACATGCTTATTTTTCAATAAAAAAGCTATTTTAATCCACTCTGTTTCTGAATCCTCCATTGTAAATGCGGTAAACGGCGCAACAGAATATTGCCCGCGCCCCTAGCGGCCAGGGTTCTCTTGCGCATTTACAATGGAGAGAAAAGCAAGATGGCCGCCAGATTCCGAGACAGAGTGGATTAAAATAGCTTTTTTATTGAAAAATAAGCATGTTCCGTGTTTAATCTGAATCCGTACACCTCACAAACAAGTGGGGCAACATTAAAAGCAGCTTAGATTTTGCATTTGTACAAGGTAAGAGTGATTTTGAGGCACAAACGTTCAACTTTCGACGGTAAAGGGGGGGGTTGTATTTTAGACCACCAGTACACGCTCCAGAGACCACATCACACCCGTCCTCCACGACCTACACTGGCTTCCCGTCAAACAAAGAATTCACTACAAAATCCTGCTCACCACCTACAAAGCTCTCAATAACCTGGCTCCCCCCTACCTCTCCGATCTTCTTGAACCATATGTCCCCCCCCCGCTCCCTCAGGTCCAGTGAAGCTAACCTCCTGAAGGTCCGCAAGGCCAAGTACCGTACCTGGAGGGACACCTGGGGGGACAGGGCCTTTTATGTTTCTGCCCCCAAACTCTGGAATGAACTCCCCAACCAACTCAGAGCTGCTCCCTCTCTCCTCTCTTTCAAAACCTCACTTAAAACCCACCTCTTCAGAATAGCCTTCCCCAGTTGAGGCCTCGTTTACCTTTTTATCTTTTTAACCCTGTATCTGTTATTTTTTAGCTTTGATCTTTTTTCTTAATAAAGTCTGTTCCTGGTGTTCTCATGTAAAGCGCTTTGGGTATTTAGAAAAGCGCTATATAAATCTGAGCTATTATTATTATTATTATTTATTTTAGACTCTCGTAGAGAGATTCGTCAGAATCGAAAAAAAACCCTCTACGAGATTCTAAATGTTTGGGCTAGACCAGTAGCATTGATTGATTGATTGAAATATTTATTAACAGTTTGTAGAATTTACAGTACATTTTAAGCACAAACTCAATACAAAGACTGTCAACTGTGAGTGGACGACCCAATTAAGCATTACACTTGTTTACAACAGGGTCCACATTGTTCAATTCATCAAAAGAGCTATGGACCAGTAGCATTAGAGCTATGGACCAGTAGCATTAGAGCTATGGGATCAGAGCTAATAGGCTACCATAACTAAACAGCATGTAAACAATTCAACAATGCATTTTTAGCAATAGTCCTTTGAACTCCACAAACGTGTTGTGTTGCATGTATCAAAACACAGTCCATGTGTACCAACCTTATGCCTCTTCGGGGGTACTAAAACAATCATTGAATGTCTCAAGAAGTCAAAATACAAACACTAAAAAAAAACACACGCCTTCTCTCCAACTTCTCTCTCAGGTTATGTATTATACTTCCTGTTTCCGGTGCGCAGGTATAGCTATGTCACAAAACTCCCTTCAAAATAAAAGCATTTGGCTCAGATCTCAAAATAAATAGGAAATAGACTTAAAACAGGTTTGTTTCACAATAACATCATATTAACAAAAGTCTGTTCACCCAGAATTATATGATAGTTCAGTGAAAAACGTGTTTGGGCTCTTTACAAAAAGGTTTGTCGAGTCACTGCTGCGCCCATAATAATCTTCAGACACAGTATGCAGTGTCTGCTGGCCAACACTAGATGGCAGCAAAACGTCGGTTTTCCAGTCTGAGGTTTCCGAGGCTATAGTGCATGACTTTAAACAATAGTCTCTCTCTCTCTCTCTCTCTCTCTCTCTCTCTCTCTCTCTCTCTCTCTCTCTCTCTCTCGTCATGAGAGTGTACACATGGAACCATTGATTTATCTGGGGACCCTCTGGAACTCCCTCAAGGACCCCTGGGGGTCCCCGGCCCCCACCCTTGACTAGAGCAGTGCATGGTTTTCAACCCTTTTGATTGATTGATTATAATAATAATAATAATAATAAAACTTTATTTGTATAGCACCTTTCATGACATCAAATGCAGCTCAAAGTGCTTTACAGAACAATGAAGAATAAAATAAAAGCAAGGCAACGACATTAAAAAACAAGCAGTAATGCAATACAGTGAGGACATGAATAACAAAAAATATAAGATCACTTAAAGGCAATGTTGTAGAAGTGGGTCTTGAGCTGAGCTTTAAAAATGTCTACAGAGGCTGCCTGACGAAGGTACAGTGGGAGCTTGTTCCATGCCGACGGCCCGTAGAAGCAAAAAGCTGCTTCCCCGTATTTTTTAGTTGCCATTTTTTTAGGATTCAGATTTTACAGTGGCCAGTTTCGAAATGCAGCCGTCCGTAGGTGCCCTTTGAGAGCGGTTTTGAAGGAGTCAAGGGATTCACATGTCTTAATGACTGTTGGTAGGGCGTTCCACATTTTGGTGGCATAGGAGCGAAAATAATTTAGTCCCTTGTTTGTGCCGAATCTGGGTTGTACATGGTTTGTTGCACTCCCTCTGGTGTTGTGGGTGTGGACTTTGTTTACATTAAGGAATACATACACATACAATACATACTATAGAAACATACGTGTGGTTGACACAGACAGCATAGATTAAATGGTACACCGCTATGAATGTGCCCTACAGTTTTGACCAGCTGTCTGCAGTCATGCTGTCTTAACCGTTTGTCTCTCTCCCTCCTTTTTCCATCTATAGCCTACAAGAAAATAAGTCAGTGCTGGACAGACATCTAAGGAATGCTTCTATTTAACACTGAATCCAAGATATGAGGTACATGCCTATAAACATTAAGCCCAATTTATCAACTTCACATTACTGTCAGAACACAGGATGTTTGGTGCCAGATCCATGTTTATTATATTACACATAACATATTCATATGGTGCAGTATGTACATGTGGTTAAACATAAGGTGTATAGCAGCACTCACTGTACATGGTAGGCTGTTCAGGTGCAAAATAAATAAATATCAGCTCATTGTACATGATATTAAGGTGCAAAGAGTAACAACGCATTGTCAGGTTCAACCAAGTTGAAATGCCAAAACAAAGAGTAACAAACAAAGGAAAAATGCAGGCTTCTTTTTACCTCTGCACTAGGGCTGGTCAATAAACTGAATATATCAAAATAATATTGCTTAACCATTTAATCCCTGTATTACGTTATGTAATGGCATCATGCAAAAAAGGGAAAATAGACTACAAGGACAATGCATTGATTTAAAAAAAAAAAAGGTAGGAAAAAAATAAAAAAATACATAATTTAACAGATGTCGCTCTGAGGGCAGACTTGCTGTCATATTGCTGGATTTCACCAGTCTGGCTCGTTTTCTGCTTTACGAGCATATGCAGCTTTAAAGTGGCCAGTCTTTTAATAATCTTTCTTGTCACATTGTGACCATAGACTGTAAAAAATATGGACAAAGCGTTCCCCGGGTCTAACATGAACGTAAAATGAAGCCTGAAATCCCTTGCATTCTAATGCACTGTAAATCGCCATCTTTCTAGATCCGTTTTGGACCAGCTGGCCATTGGCTGGCTCCGTTTTGGACCAGCTGGCCATTGGCTGGCCCAGACAACGAGGCGGGACTTCCCCCCTTCTTCTCCGTTGGTTTTTATTTTGACTCGAGTGGGAGGGGAATCCCGATCATAGACTGTAACGGTAGCCACGCCCCTCAGAACATACACGACTTTATGGTCATTATTTTAATTAATGGGACCATAATTTTCCAAAAAGAATATTATGACATTAGAAATGAGACTTTAAACTAGTGACTGGAAGAAGAAAGTATTCATGACCATGTTTATTAAGGTAATACAGTCTAGGTGAAGTTGGGCCCAAATACATGGGCCTCTATGGAGCTATGGGGCTTTTTGGGTCCAGTCCAGCGCCACAACAGGCCATTATATGAACTACCGATTTCAAATGAGGCTTCAACGAAATATCTGGCTGACTGCCCCCCTGATTGTGACACGGAGGGAGCCAGGTGGTGGTGGTGGTGTCCATCCACCTCATGACGACATCTAAGGGCTTCTCCATTGTGAGGAGTGCCAGGTTTGCATCCATGAGGCGGTGGAGCCTCTCGTGCAGGTGATGCACATCTGAGGATGGGTGGACCAGTTTGCCTTTGCTCTTCACTGTAGTGAGGAGGATGGGTGGACCAGTTTGCCTTTGCTCTTCACTGTAGTGAGTACTGCCTCTGACTCCACGGGGTGGAGGCTGTGATAGCCTCTGCTGAAGAGCACTGCTTGAGAGGCAGTACTCACTACAGGCTTCACACCTAGTCTTTCGTAGTGCTGTGAACACAGCCCACCCTGAGAGGTAATACAGAACCTGCCCTTGTATCAAGGGCAGGGGTTGTTGCTCAACTGAGGCCTGAGCTGGCAAGTCTGGGATGTTGACTGGCTCTTCTGTTTTGGCCAAGGTGTCCATGTAGTCAACCATAGTGTATTCCGTTGAGGGGCCCTTAACCCATTCTGACCTGAGATCAGATTCATACGAGGTTTCCGCTGGTCACACACTGGTCTGATTAACCCATTCTGACCTGAGATCAGATTCTAGAAATGTCAGTCGCTCTTCGATTTTCAAAAATAGCAGACCTACAAGCTCGTATCGCGCCACTCGGTGGCGCGATATGAGCTTGTAGATCTGCTATTTTTCAATAGCTAAATCATAACATAATGCTGACACCAAAATGGGTGCCCGTTCAGAATGGGTTAATGCCGTCATACTGTGAGATGGCAATAGCCTTCAATCTCCCACGGCAGGTTTTGGCACTGGGGTGGATGACGTTGTCAGCCCTCAACTGTGAATGCAAATGTTCATTTGCATCGGTAGAGATGCGCCCAGTATAGAATCGGTCGAGGGCTGATCCTTGTCCTGTCATCTGTACCATCCAGACCCTGTTTGATGGCAGAAATGACGGGGGAATAGATGGCAGGTGCTGCTCCAGTTCCTCTGGGAAGAGAGCAGCACCTGCCATCACCAGCATGGTGGTGGTTGCCATTCTCACCCCAGTCTGAGATGGCTTCCAGGCTGTGGAAAAAAAACAGATTCATTTAGTATTGTAAGTCCCATAACTGCTGCCATTAATTCTGCTTTTGGTTGTTTGTTTCAGGCACTTACGCTGCGTCCCCTTTCTTTTGTTGTGAAACACGATTGCATTGTATGTTCCCATGAACTCCTGGAGCCTCTCCAACTTCCACTTTGCCCCGGCAGTGGCGTTAGGTGGATAAAGTGCTGCATAAATCAAACACATGTCATTAGTGTCAAACAGAAGGAGCAAGCACTGCCTGGGCTCAGTTGATTTCTCAAACAGGTGTTCTTCAGTGAAACGGGTAGGTATACTGTTATACTGTATATTTATAAATCCCCAAAGTTCAAGATAAGAAGGTGTGTGTGTGTGTGTGTGTGTGTGTGTGTGTGTGTGTGTGTGTGTGTGTGTGTGTGTGTGTGTGTGTGTGTGTGCGGACCATAAAGGGGACCTCTCGATGTCATCAGGTCGAACCAGTCATTCACCATATCGATAAACCAGGCTGTGGTCAAGGCCTCATTGGGGAGTTTATCACAGTGCACCAGCATACGGATGGCACTTGCAGTGCTGTGTGAATAGACCTTACATGCAGGTAGGACCTGAAGAGAACATAAATGTTAAGTATGGAAATTACTGCACATACCCTGTCTGTCTGTATCTAGATCTACCTGGTCAGTGTATGTCAGAGAAAGAGAAGACACTTGTAGTATTTGATACACTCAAGGCCAGATTTACCAAGCCTTTTGAACCTCATTTTAGATACTGTCTGCACTTATGTCAAAATCATCATTAATTTGCCATTTGCTTTTTGGTATTTGGTAATTGATCAGAGTAGCATCCAATCAGTAAATGTACTCACTGTATCACCAGGCAAACTATTGTTCCTGACAATGTCATCTGGTATGACAAAATCATGCTTACAGAGTGCCGTTTTCATGGCTTTTAGCAGGTGGGGGGTGTCAGGACAAAAGAAAAGGTATGCTCCCTCAAAATATGGATGGGATATATACGTCCTGTCCATTGATTGACCAACGTGAATGCCAGCCTCCCGCCACATCGCCTGGTTGGACGAGTCCATATCAGAACACTAGAAGGCGATATAGAAGGTAAGAACGTTCATTGACATAATTGTAATAGCAAAGCTGAGAATTCATC
The DNA here is from genome assembly GCF_964188405.1 of Protomyctophum parallelum. NCBI lineage: Eukaryota > Metazoa > Chordata > Actinopteri > Myctophiformes > Myctophidae > Protomyctophum > Protomyctophum parallelum. Next base: position 1,655,573 of record NC_139717.1, read on the forward strand.
TTTACAAAGCCATTAACTGGTTTGTTCATTATACAGTGGTGGTAAATTCGGCCCAAAGATCTTTGCCTGGCACCGAAGGCCCAGTGTAGTCGTATGCCACAACCTGTTTGAAGTCCTTTGTTAAGGAGGCCAGAATGGTGGTCAGCACCTTTGTTGCTGTCATCTCCTTTCAGAGAGGCAAGGTCACTGTACCCAAAATAGATTTGCTCCCTGGGTCATACTGGATTTCCTTTTTGATGGCCATTTCATCAATCTATTACAAAAAAGATATATTCCATTAAAATAAATAAAATGTGCAGATGAAACAATACGGTATAGGATATGGGAGTGAAACAAGCTCTTGTCAATAAGCAACACGAGTGTAAGTTCAACAGTGTGCAGTCATGAGTCTGTATGTCTGTTCTGTAAGTGTCTTTTGGGAAATACTATACTGTGTATTCTATACTGTATGCATTTGTTGTTATCACACTAATGAAACTATACAAACAAACATTTTCATTTTAAGGCACCTTAAGGACAGCAAGACGGGCACTGGGAGGAAGATCCTGCAGTTTCAGTGCCATTAAATTCAGGATTTCGTGTTGGATTCCTGGTGAGAATGTTATGGCCTCCAGGCGCGCGCTGAGTGTCCGGTAGCATGGCATGGGCAAATTCATCTCTATAGAGTGTAAAGATATATTAGCGAAGTTTGTACTTTGTAGTCTCTTACTCTCTTCGTTATTAGAAAAATGCAAATATGTTCTAACAAGTCTAGGGCTCATACCTTTTCTTAAATATTCATAGCCACTGATCCCGGTGGCAACTCGGACTTTTAAGCATTTAGCTATGGTTGCAGATGACCATTTGTTAACCCTGTCTGCAGACTCTGCTGGTTGAAATCTACAGTATAACAGAAAAAGGAATTGAGAGAGACATGAACAGGCAAGCACTGGCAGCGACTGTTTGTTGACTGTATTGGTATGGTTGTATGGTTTAAAAATTGTAATCCCATCTCCCAATCTTCCCCTATGTTCAGACCCCTGATATCTCAACTTGATCCATCCATGATCTTACGATTTCAGCATTACGATTTCAAGTATTGGAAATTCAATGTAAGTACACCACATGTAGCTTGTTGCTTGGCCCAGACAGGTCGAAATGTTCAACTAGAACTAGTTTTCTGAACTTTATAAGTGAACTTTATTGATGTTAGTCATACTCTAGCCTGACCTAAGCAGAGACATTTCTGGTCTAGAGGGGCGGGTCGCGCCTCAGAAATGCGCGCACCCTGATTGGATCTCATCGATCTGTCCGTCACCCCCGGCCCCTCCTCTCCCCCCTAGTGCAGCGCTACGTCACATCATTTAGAGCGACGCCCACCCGGAAGGGTTGACTCCCACTTTTAGACTGGTTCAGCTCACGGCTTTTTCCAGGCTTTCATCTTTCGCGCAGACGAAATGAAAGCCTGGTATCGAGGCTAGTCATACTCTGACATACACTGCATTTGACCCAAAAATGTGTTGGGTAAAACTGCTTCTGCTACCACCTTGCCCTGTAGTACTGTAAGTAATGATGTAGTGATTATCTCACCTGTTTTCAAGGCTCTGAATTTGGTCAGCGTTGAAGACCAGGCCAAGCATCTTATTCTGAAAGAGGAATAGTGAATGGTTATGAGTGAATGGTTATGGCAAAATAGGAGAAAGCATTTTGCATTAATGAAGCTTCTGAAACATTTGGAGATAAAGTATACATACCTTCATCTCTAGCTGAGCTTCAAGTTCAGCGATCCGTATGTCTTTGCCTTGAACACTCTCCTCTACAGGTTCTTCAACTAGTTCTACAATCAGCCCTGCAGGAAAGTGGACAGTGTCAGTGATAACCCAACCTCAGCATGGCTGTGATGGAAGGTGTCTGATGCATCCAAGTTTCAAAGACTATGATGGTGCTATTGCATATGTCACGCTTTGACAGCGGATAATAATAATGTACATTAATGGTAACATCTTCACAATGCATACTATAGTTTATGGTTGTTTATGGTTTATGGTTGTTTATGGTTTACATTTAAAAAATAAGGAAATTCGTATTCCCACATTTAATTAACAGCTGCATGTTTTGGGAAATTATTGTCAGTAAATAATGTGACTTGTGTACAGCAGGCTAAACATGCAACGCTACTGGCATGGTCCTTTAATATACATGTATGATACATATTTATTTAAACATTACGTTTTATGTTCATGCAGACTTAATTAAAAAAAGAAAAATGTTCTGCATGACTGCATCCCATGTCTCTTTACCAGTTGATTGCCTGCTATACGTGTGGTCAATGGCAGATCCCTCAGTGGTGAAGATGCTGCTCTCAGTGGTACCGGGGAGGTTCAGTAGAACACTGACTGCTGAAAGGGGGGAACACAGGCTTTTAAAACTGGGTGTCTGAAAAGTGATCTCTAATATGCTTTTTATGTTGCTGATTACGCTTGATTAAAATGTTGAGGATGAGAATATCATGTCTTTTGTATTACCAGTTGATTGCCTGCTATACGTGTGGTCAATGGCAGATCCCATGGGTGTCCTGTTGCCATTACTGGTGGAAGGTCCCTCAGTGGTGAAGATGCTGCTCTCACCGGGGGGGGGGGGGGGGGTTCAGTAGAACACTGACTGCTGTAGGGAGAACACAGGCTTTTAAAACTGATCATGTTCATCGTGATTACTCTTGATTAAAATGTTGATGAGATTATCATGTCTTATTTATTTTTTACCAGTTGAGTGCTTGCTGTATGTGTGGTCCATGTGTGTATTGGTGTTACAGGGGTCCTCGCTCATGACATCAGGGACCGCATTGGGCAAAAGACGCCCATTATTCTCAAACTGGGCGCTTGAAAAGTGTTTCTAGTTTAGAATAAAGAAGAAATGAGTAGTGAACTGTGACATTTTTGACACTGAAATATCCTTGTGTGTTTGATGTACTATACTGTACCTTACAGAGCCTTGAGCCAGGTGTGGCTTTCCAAAGTGTGAAGCCATCTAGCCCAGCTCTTTCAATGGCTTTTACCCATTTTTGGCTTCTCACTGGGTCAGCAGGAAATCTATAGAATGAAGTGTTGCCTGTCCTGGACTTGCATTTTGGTGCTGCACAGCCAACCATTGTGACTATTGTGAAAAGACGCATTAGATGTGCCCAAATATAAGCTCATAACATTGCATCTGAACTGCAATCTGACTGTATTATGACTTGATCATACTTCATAATTGTCATTTCTCTTTCCTCTGAACATTCCTAACCCAAATGACCAAAGTTCAGTGGCAAGTGCATTACTCAATGTTGTACATGAATCCATTTTTAAGGTACCTCTACTTGAGTAAAATATTGTACTTAGTACTCCACTCAAATTATTTGCAAATTAAATCAGTAGTAACTTAAACTGCAGTTTTAATTATTACAAAACAGACATTAGCCAATTGAGCCCTATAGTTTCTGCTTCATGTTCAAAATACCCCCCCCCCCCCCCCCCACCCCCCCCGAGTATGTTTTTCATGCAACTTTGTTGTAACACCGTAAGATAGGCCTATTTTTCTACATTGTGGTATTGATACAAGTTCAACTATAGGCCTAATACAATTGAGTAGCCTACTTAAATTCTTCCACCACTGCTGACCTATGTAGGCTGTGTGATTGACCTTTGACCTATGTAGGCTGTGTGATTGTGGACTGCAATAGATGATTGGTAACTGCCTGTTAATCAGTGGATGTCTGTCACTCTGTCACTGTCAACACAGGTTGGCAGACGGATCATAGTTCTCGCGATGGCAACCCACACTGCCCAGTACCTGCAGTGAGACATCTCTCTGCTCTTTGAAAAAAGAAATCACATTAAGTAGTATGCACATCAAAAAATAAGACGGCCTAAAATAACGTGTTATATATATTATTTTATTTTCCAGAAGCGATCACTTTACAAAAGGTTCTCAGTCATTCATAAATAATGTTTGTTCATGAGCTGGTCACTGAGCTCTCATTGACTCCAGTGCATTCTGCCGAACTTCCGGGTGTAGTTTGGCTCCCATGAAAGTGTCCATGAAGTGTCATGTCGCAGCCCAGTCACGTGACCACTTCACTTCCTTCTAAGAGCTTCCTTGTGAAGGACCGGGAAGTATGGCGTGGCGTTGTGAAATCCATGATCTCGACCGCGGTCAAAAAGAAATCAGTGGTGACAGCAGATTTTGGATTAAAGTTTTAGTCACAGCCCTTTGAATAAGATTCAATTTTATAGTCACATTTGGAAGAGTCAAAGTAAATCGAAAGCGCCAACACCTACATTCAAAGTGCTTATCAGAGTACGGGGGTTCCCCAGTTCAAATATGTTGGGTGGTCCCTAGTTCTATATTTTTTAGCAAGGCTAATTCATCATACACACACTGTATCACATAAAAACAGCATTTTGTTGGGAGTGTTCATGGATTTGTCCTTCAGGTGTCGTTACCCGGAGGACACTCATTCTATAATCTATTGTAGTAAACTAAAATTACTACTGTAGAAAGAAAAATAGTTTAATGCTTTAAGGAATATACTTTAAAACTAGACTTTTCTTTGGGGTTTAGTCCACTATACTATATATTTGCAGCTGTAAAGTTATTGTCCAAAGGACATAAAAGGACACAACTCCAATTCCAAACTCAAAATCAACTTTTTTATTTTTGTGTTTTTTACAAAGTTTTTTTTTTTAAACAAAATAATGTCTTTTAAATGAAAGTAGAAAAAAGAGCTACCTAGCTCTGGTCGACGCCAGGGCGGACCGCGCCCGGGCCAGGGTACCTTGAGGAGACCGGAGGAGGAGACTGCCTCGAGACAGGGACACTGTAGAGGGGAATAAAAACAAGTCATATTTACACCATCACAGATTTGTTCACAGCTCAATGTTCTCTAGTCCTGTTCCTTCTTTGCCCCGGGCTAGCGCCACGATTCGCTGTTTTTGGGGAAGAATAAACAAATCTAAATAAATTAAATATTTTCTATACCATCTCCATATACGTTGAGATGCCTGGGTGCTCAGAGCAGTTCCTAATTCAAATGTGGTACAACATACTGATACAATCCAGCATTACCGATACAAAACAGCCATTCCAATAAAGAACACAAAAGGAAATCTCAACAAAATCAGAGAACACATTCAGATGCTCTCACAATTGTCTAATGTTCATAATAAATGCTTACTTTGCTCAACATATATTCATATGTGATTTTAACCATTTTCTCATTACACTCTTAAGACCAGGTGTTCTATGGATCTTCCAATAAAAGAGCAGGATTCTGTCAGCTGTAACAATTCAAACTTTTAAGATGGTGAATTCATTATTCCAGGGACCACTGCCCTGGCACTGCACTGTGAATCCCGCCCATTGTTCCTGAAATCCAGGTAACCTACACCAGAAAGAACATTTCCTGAATTATAATTATGGAATTGTACCTTGAGGAGTGCCGGATATGCTTGGGGCATCATGTCTCTCTGTAGAGGAGAAAACAAAGTACATCAAAGCCTCAATTACAACACCGCAAATGTTATCAGAGCTCTATTGTCAATCAAAATGTACAAGGCAGTCCTCCGCACACCTAGACTAAATACTGACCTGGTGTTGCAGTGTTTCCTGCAGGAAAAGGCCTTGGCATGGAGCTGGGTGCGGGGGGACCTTCTGGCGCGCGGCCCTTAGGGGGAGGCGTCTTGTAGCTGCAGTTCGGCCAATGCCTGATGGTCTAGTGGTTAGGAAGGGGGGGGGGGACCCAGGCCAGGCCTGGCTGGCTGGCTGACCAGAGAGGCCTGGCCTGTGTGGGTCCCCAGTTTATGAAGGGGGGGGGGGGGGGGGGGGGTACGCAGCCATGGCGGCGCTGACCTGACCCTCCGTTGCTCCCAGGAATGTCTTCATGACAATTTCTGCAATCAGAATAATGACAAATTGTATCGGTCATACGTGAGAGTGATATAATGTAATATATAATAGAGATGTCCAAGTATACTCCAGAAAAAGGGACATTCGTCAGACACATTATATGAACAAACTGGCAAAGACAATTGTTTATGTTACCTTGAAGTACGTGAAAGAAGGCCGTTTTCTTGAAGCCGCCTTTCCCTGGCCCCCCAGCATATTAAATTTACCCAATAATTTGTTGGTAAAAAGTCTGAAAGAGATATAAAACACTCTTGTGAGGTGCCAATCTGCTGAGCACATTCTGTGCTTAAACAGACAGTCATACACTTAAAGCTGTACATAGTGGCTAATACACCCATACATTGATAACTGCGTGCTATAGCAACCTGCAAAGCAAACACTTGAGATGAAACAGCAATAACACATTGTAACCCTTCAATTTGAATTCATACCTGCCAAGTACATTCCTTGAGAAGGATTTGATCTCCTTCTCTCCTTCCCTGGACATCTTTGATACCTGGGACCAGAGATGCGAGCGTGGCTGTACGACACCCATTTGGACCTCTGACGTTACACAAAAGAAAGTCTTAACCCTCTAAGACCCGCATTAATTTCTACTTGCAAAAAATAGATTTCAACCTTACTACTTTGTACTACTAGGACTAAGACTAAAACATGTTAAAAAAAATAAAAAAATAAAGTTTGATGAAAAATGTATAATAATTATAATAATGAATTAATAATTTACATTTTGGCGATATCTTTCACAATAATGAATAAAACATGTTCTAGACATTTTAATGATCACAAAAAAAACATATGAAAGCGTATTTTTTATTTACCTGGTGTTGAGGTGTGCTTGGGCTTTAGGTTATAATCCTTTTTGCAACCCTCTTGCCTCTGGGCGGAGATTTATCTGGGGAAAATGATTATGTATAATGTTTTAATGAACTACAAATAAAAACTATAGTAGGCCTACTAGTCTTTTTTATGTCTAATGCATTTGCATTTAAGTTCCTAAATTTAACATAAGAAGTAAGAACATATAAATGTATTTGAAATTGACTCATCCAGCGCAGTCTGATGGAGGGCTCTCACCACCATCAATGCATTGTGAATGAGCACTATACTCTTAAGTTGAAAGCCGTTTTGGATGTGATAAATATTGTGATTTGAGCAGTTGGTGGAACTCACTCTGTGATTGGACGGCGGTGCACGGGCAGGTGTTCCTCGTAGCTGCAGTACGGCCAATCCCTGATGGTCTAGTGGTTAGGAAGGGGGGGGGGGGGGACCCAGGCCAGGCCTGGCTGGCTGGCTGACCAGAGAGGCCTGGCCTGTGTGGGTCCCCAGTTTATGAAGGGGGGGGGGGGGGGGGGGAGGACACACCTGGGGAAAAGAATAATGACAAATTGTATCGGTCATACGTGAGAGTGATATAATGTAATATATAATAGAGATGTCCAAGTATACTCCAGAAAAAGGGACATTCGTCAGACACATTATATGAACAAACTGGCAAAGACAATTGTTTATGTTACCTTTAAGGAAATTAAAGAAGGCCGTCTTCTTGAAAGCCTTCTTCCCCTGGCCCCCCATCATATTAAATAGACACATCAATCTATTGGTGAAAAGTCTGAAAGAGATATAAAACACTCTTGTGAGGTGCCAATCTGCTGAGAACATTCTGTGCTTAAACAGACAGTCATACACTTAAAGCTGTACATAGTGGCTAATACACCCATACATTGATAACTGCGTGCTATAGCAACTTGCAAAGCAAACACTTGAGATGAAACAGCAATAACACATTGTAACCCTTCAATTTGAATTCATACCTGCCAAGTACATTCCTTGAGAAGGATTTGATCTCCTTCTCTCCTTCCCTGGACATCTTTGATACCTGGGACCAGAGATGCGAGCGTGGCTGTACGACACCCATTTGGACCTCTGACGTTACACAAAAGAAAGTCTTAACCCTCTAAGACCCGCATTAATTTCTACTTGCAAAAAATAGATTTCAACCTTACTACTTTGTACTACTAGGACTAAGACTAAAACATGTTAAAAAAAATAAAAAAATAAAGTTTGATGAAAAATGTATAATAATTATAATAATGAATTAATAATTTACATTTTGGCGATATCTTTCACAATAATGAATAAAACATGTTCTAGACATTTTAATGATCACAAAAAAAACATATGAAAGCGTATTTTTTATTTACATGGTGTTGAGGTGTGCTTGGGCTTGGTTATAATCCTTTTTGCAACCCTCTTGCCTCTGGGCGGAGATTTATCTGGGGAAAATGATTATGTATAATGTTTTAATGAACTACAAATAAAAACTATAGTAGGCCTACTAGTCTTTTTTATGTCTAATGCATTTGCATTTAAGTTCCTAAATTTAACATAAGAAGTAAGAACATATAAATGTATTTGAAATTGACTCATCCAGCGCAGTCTGATGGAGGGCTCTCACCACCATCAATGCATTGTGAATGAGCACTATACTCTTAAGTTGAAAGCCGTTTTGGATGTGATAAATATTGTGATTTGAGCAGTTGGTGGAACTCACTCTGTGATTGGACGGCGGTGCACGGGCAGGTGTTCCTCGTAGCTGCAGTACGGCCAATCCCTGATGGTCTAGTGGTTAGGAAGGGGGGGGGGGGGACCCAGGCCAGGCCTGGCTGGCTGGCTGACCAGAGAGGCCTGGCCTGTGTGGGTCCCCAGTTTATGAAGGGGGGGGGGGGGGGGGGGGAGGACACACCTGGGGAAAAGAATAATGACAAATTGTATCGGTCATACGTGAGAGTGATGTAATGTAATATATAATAGAGATGTCCAAGTATACTCCAGAAAAAGGGACATTCGTCAGACACATTATATGAACAAACTGGCAAAGACAATTGTTTATGTTACCTTTAAGGAAATTAAAGAAGGCCGTCTTCTTGAAAGCCTTCTTCCCCTGGCCCCCCATCATATTAAATAGACACATCAATCTATTGGTGAAAAGTCTGAAAGAGATATAAAACACTCTTGTGAGGTGCCAATCTGCTGAGAACATTCTGTGCTTAAACAGACAGTCATACACTTAAAGCTGTACATAGTGGCTAATACACCCATACATTGATAACTGCGTGCTATAGCAACTTGCAAAGCAAACACTTGAGATGAAACAGCAATAACACATTGTACAATTCAAACTTTTAAGATGGTGAATTCATTATTCCAGGGACCACTGCCCTGGCACTGCACTGTGAATCCCGCCCATTTTTCCTGAAATCCAGGTAACCTACACCAGAAAGAACATTTCCTGAATTATAATTATGGAATTGTACCTTGAGGAGTGCCGGAGATGCTTGGGGCATCATGTCTCTCTGTAGAGGAGAAAACAAAGTACATCAAAGCCTTAATTACCAGAGGTGGGAGGAAGTCCCTATGTTGCAAGTCCAAGTCGAGTCTCAAGTCTTTGCTCTCAAGTCAAGTCAAGTCTCAAGTCTTTGGCATTCAAGTCCCAAGCAAGTCCAAGTCCTGAACATTTTGTTTCGAGTCCCAACCAAGTCCTAAGCATTTTGTTTCAAGTCCCAACCAAGTCCTTACCTTTTGTTTCGAGTCCCAAACAAGTCCTAAGCATTTTGTTTCAAGTCCCAACCAAGTCCTTACCTTTTGTTTCGAGTCCCAAACAAGTCCCACCAAGACATAATACTAATTAATGATATGTAAAGATTTACATAAATCATGAGCATTTTCCACAATTTGCATCCATTATTAAACAAGGGTTCTGGAGTCTACCAACATAATGCAGATACTGTACTTTTCAATTTCCTCCGTGAGGACAGGGTTTAAAGCACCACTCTGTACAATGGGGTGGTTGTAGTTTGTCTCTCTGCTCTTCTATTGAGCCATTTAGATCATGTCAAAGGATGTCTCACCGAGACACAGGATCTGACACAAATTCAATGTTTCCCCTGAGCAAGTAGGCTATTATTATTACAATGGTAAAATGTCATTACTTGCACTGAAACCGTGTTCAAATCCAGGGTAGAAGAGGAATGTTACATAATGCCTCGATCCACTTTTTCCACTCCCGATCCGATACCGATCTAAAATCATCAAAACCGATCCGATTACTGTCTGATACCGATCTGATCAAATTTATTTTATTGTATTCTATGCCTTTTTCTATCCATACTATTTATTATTATTATGCACATTATGCACAACATTTTAAGGACCCAGCAATTTGTATCTCTGGGACCCCAAATTATTATTTTGTATTTGTTTATATTTTAAAATCAATGTCAATTTAGAGTGTACAAATGGAACCTATCATTTGGCTGGGAGTGGGGACCCCTGATCCCCAAACCGTGCACTGTCCACACGCGCAGTAATGGCTAGTGGCTAGCCTAGCAGCCTGCACTGTGCAGCACTGCCACTGAAGTGTGACTGGGGCTGCCAATGCCTCTGTAGCGCACACTGCTGGAGGAATAAAGTCCTGGAGTGGAGTACTGGAATGGACTGGAGTGGAGTGCTTGGAATGGATCGGTCATTTTCGCTGTAGTCCGATCCGATCCTGATCCCGTTTTTTGGCTGATATCGACCCGATATCCGATCCGCGGCATCCCTTTATCAATACCAAACCATTTTACATTTACAAAAGATAATCAGATGCTGTAAGGTATTAAGTGACTTGAAAATGTTCAAGTCAAGAGGGCTCAAGTCAAGTCAAGTCTCAAGTCCTTGGCGTTCAAGTCAAGTCAAGTCTCAAGTCTTTGGCATTCAAGTCCCAAGCAAGTCCAAGTCTATTTTTGATTTGATCAAGCAAGTCTAAAGTCATCAAAATCGGGACTCGAGTCCAAGTCGAGTCTCGAGTCTCGAGTCCAAGTCCCCACCTCTGTTAATTACAACACCGCAAATGTTATCAGCGCTCTATTGTCAATCAAAATGTACAAGGGAGTCCTCCGCACACCTAGACTAAATACTGACCTGGTGTTCCCAGTTGGCCTGCCGTTTTGAGGGAAGAAAAAAAAACATTACACTTTCACTACTTGTATACTAAAGTAATACAGTAATACGGTATGCTATGATTATACAATTTGGTACCTTTAAGAGACCGGAGGAGGAGACTTCCTTTAGAGAGCCCGGCTCTTCGCGACCTAGTCGTCACTGTAGAGGGGAAAACAAAGTACATCAAAGCCTCAATTACAACACCGCAAATGTTCAGAGCTCTATTGTCAATCAAAATCAACCTCGAGGCCTAGCTCTCGTTTGCACCGGACTGATGCCTAGACCCGCTGTATGGGGGCAGAAGTCAATATTACTCCAATATAAATGTATTCAATAGCATATAAATGCACTATGCCAACTACATACCTTGGGATCTAATAGTCCTCGGGACATTACATCAATACAGAATTGGGGATTGCCGAACAGTGTGACCCTGAGCAGACCACCGTACCATAGAATCACCACCTGCCCCTTAAACAGACCACCCTTGGAAGCCTTCCTCTTTGACCTGGGACCAGAGATGCCAGCGTGGCTGTACGACACCCATTTGGACCTCTGACGTTAAACAAAAGAAAGTCTTAATGGATTCAAATAAATCTATGAAAGCGTATTTTTTATTTACCTGGTGTTGAGGTGTGCTTGGGCTTTAGGTTATCATCCTTTTTGCAACCCTCGTGCCTCTGGGCGGAGATTTATCTGGGGAAAATGATTATGTATAATGTTTTAATTAACTACAAATAAAAACTATAGTAGGCCTACTAGTCTTTTTTATGTCTAATGCATTTGCATTTAAGTTCCTAAATTTAACATAAGAAGTAAGAACATATAAATGTATTTGAAATTAAATAAAACATTTACTTTTCAAGATTTCAATTCAGAAATAGCTAAAAAATAATTGAGAATTTCAATTTAAAAAAAAGAGCAAAAATAGCAGATCTACTAGATCAAAAGGTGTCAGTTTGAGCTTGAGGCACCCCTGATAGAAGAGTAGGAGCAGTATTACTGGTCTTACTGTGTATACTTGACTCATCCAGTGCAGTCTGATGGAGGGCTCTCACCACCATCAATGCATTGTGAAGGAGCACTATACTCTTAAGTTGAAAGGCGTTTTGGATGTGATAAATATTGTGATTTGAGCAGTTGGTGGAACTCACTCTGTGATTGGACGGCGGTGCACGGGCAGGTGTTCCTCGTAGCTGCAGTACGGCCAAGCCCTGATGGTCTAGTGGTTAGGAAGGGGGGGGGGGGGGGGGACCCAGGCCAGGCCTGGCTGGCTGGCTGACCAGAGAGGCCTGGCCTGTGTGGGTCCCCAGTTTTTGAAGGGGGGGGGGGGGGGGGGGGGGGGGGAGATGGCTGGGGAAGAAAGAGTACACAAGTAATATCTTTGATATCTGTATATAAATTATCAATATTGATGTAAATTTTGTTAATTAAATTCTTAATATTTAACAACTTATTATTATTATTATTTACCACTTTACTCCTGTAGGGGGAATTGGAGAGCTCCATGCACGACTTCTCAAAGTCCTGCATGGAGTCAATGGGGAATCTTGTAGGCCTACCCTCCTCCTCCTCACCTTTTTTTTTTTTAACTCTGCCAATATGGCTTGCAGTAGTGCAATTTGTGTGTGTTGGGTCTCCAACATTTCCTTCTGAAAATCTGATTAACAAAATAACTACATTATACACACACACACACACACACACACACACACACACACACACACACACACTCATCAACATTAATTGTATCCATTCAAATGGTACTTCCATTCTTACTTTCCACGCTCAGCGGGTAAACCAATGCCGGTCTCACTGTAGAGTACATCAAAGCCTCAATTACAACACCGCAAATGTTATCAGAGCTCTATTGTCAATCAAAATGTACAAGGGAGTCCTCCGCACACCTAGACTAAATACTGACCTGGTGTTCCCAGTTGGCCTGTAGAGGGGAATAAAAACAAGTCATATTTACACCATCACAGATTTGTTCACAGCTCAATGTTCTCTAGTCCTGTTCCTTCTTTGCCCCGGGCTAGCGCCACGATTCGCTGTTTTTGTGGAAGAATAAACAAATCTAAATGAATTAGATATTTTCTATACCATTTCCATATACGTTGAGATGCCTGGGTGCTCAGAGCAGTTCCCAATTCAAATGTGGTACAAAATACTGATACAATCCAGCATTACCGATACAAAACAGCCATTCCAATAAAGAAAACAAAAGGAAATCTCAACAAAATCAGAGAACACATTCAGATGCTCTCACAATTGTCTAATGTTCATAATAAATGCTTACTTTGCTCAACATGTATTCATATGTGATTTTAACCATTTTCTCATTACACTCTTTAAGACCAGGTGTTCTATGGATCTTCCAATAAAAGAGCAGGATTCTGTCAGCTGTAACAATTCAAACTTTTAAGATGGTGAATTCATTATTCCAGGGACCACTGCCCTGGCACTGCACTGTGAATCCCGCCCATTTTTCCTGAAATCCAGGTAACCTACACCAGAAAGAACATTTCCTGAATTATAATTATGGAATTGTACCTTGAGGAGTGCCGGAGATGCTTGGGGAATGTCTCTCTGTAGAGGAGAAAACAAAGTACATCAAAGCCTCAATTACAACACCGCAAATGTTATCAGAGCTCTATTGTCAATCAAAATCAACCTCGAGGCCTAGCTCTCGTTTGCACCGGACTGATGCCTAGACCCGCTGTATGGCGGCAGAAGTCATTACTCCAATAGCATATAAATGCACTACTATGCCAACTACATACCTTGTGATCTAATAGTCCTCGGGACATTACATCAATACAGAATTGGGGATTGCCGAACAGTGTGACCCTGAGCAGACCACGGTACCATAGAATCACCACCTGCCCCTTAAACAGACCACCCTTGGAAGCCTTCCTCTTTGACCTGGGACCAGAGATGCGAGCGTGGCTGTACGACACCCATTTGGACCTCTGACGTTAAACAAAAGAAAGTCTTAATGGATTCAAATAAATATATGAAAGCGTATTTTTTATTTACATGGTGTTGAGGTGTGCTTGGGCTTTAGGTTATCATCCTTTTTGCAACCCTCTTGCCTCTGGGCGGAGATTTATCTGGGGAAAATGATTATGTATAATGTTTTAATGAACTACAAATAAAAACTATAGTAGGCCTACTAGTCTTCTTTTATGTCTAATGCATTTGCATTTAAGTTCCTAAATTTAACATAAGAAGTAAGAACATATAAATGTATTTGAAATCAAATAAAACATTTACTTTTCAAGATTTCAATTCAGAAATATTTGAATAATTCAGAATATAATTGAGAATTTCAATGTTTAAAAAAAGAGCAAAAATAGCAGATCTACTAGATCAAAAGGTGTCAGTTTGAGCTTGAGGCACCCCTGATAGAAGAGTAGGAGCAGTATTACTGCTCTTACTGTGTATACTTGACTCATCCAGCGCAGTCTGATGGAGGGCTCTCAACACCATCAATGCATTGTGAAGGAGCACTATACTCTTAACTTGAAAGCCGTTTTGGATGTGATAAATATTGTGAAACCCACAAGGAAAACGGAGCAGAGGGAGACCCAAAAACACCTGGAGAAGGAGCACGGAGCTAGATGTCAAACAGAAGGGACTGACGTGGAAACAGCTGGAGAGGATGGCACAAGACAGACGAGGGTGGAAAAAACAGTAGGCCTAAACTATTTTTTGTAGCCGCCCCCACCACTTCGGCCTGGCGCCTGCTTGAAATATTCTGCCATGACTGTGCCGATCTGGACCTCAGTTGTACCCGGAAAGTTCTTACAGACAGCTTCTGCAATAAAAACAATTACAAATACCAATTGTTACGTTTGTCAATATTTTACATCAGCCACACATTTAAAATATGAATAAAAAAAGACCAAGGACAGAAAATTGTTATTTTTTTACCATTGACAAGGGAAAATAATGGAGTCTTTTTAAATGGTCTCTTCTGTTTAGGCCCTCCACCCTGCATGTTGAATGTTTATCAGGCCATTTGTGAAAAGTCTGAAATAGATACAAATAAATGCATATACATTGTCAACTGCATACTTTCAATCACACTAAGATGAAACGGCAATAAGACACCAATAACATTTAATGCATGTCTGTTTTACAGTTTTCATTCACCTTCCCAGGATCCTACGAGTGCAGGTCTTGTAGGTCGTCCCCCCCGCCATGAGACAGAGTTGAAATCTGATATTACAAATTACAAACAGCGTTTTAAATGTTTTGAATATAACATATTTAAAGATGGCTAATATATATTTTGTATTTACCAATGAACAACGGAACTCTGTATTGTCCAGATCCTTTGACATGGAGTTCAAGTCCCCCTCCGTATTCATTGGAATCGCCAACCTTTCAAGACCCTCTGCTCGGTTGTTGAGGATCTTCAGTTCCTCCAGGATTTCCTGGGATTTCTCCAGGTTTTCCTGGAGGAACTCCACCACTACCTTCTGAAATTCTTCAGTAAAAAAACAAAAACAAAGGGTAAATGTTTCACTTTCATTGACCATTTTATTTAAAATGAGTTTAATTTCAAATACTTCCATTCTTACTTGCATCTCGCATTGGGTAGTCGAACTTTGACTTCCTTACACGGTTTCCTGTAGGAGAAAAACAAGGCAATTACATGTCATTCTTGCATCATCTCAATTGAGGATTATGGTAACTAATTTCTCTACCGTTTCTCACTCTAATGTTTTAATAGGAAAACATTTTGTAAAAAAATGCTGTTTAACCCACTTTGGGAACCACTGTCATACGGTGTACGTTTTAAATAGATCTACAAGCTCATAGTGCTATTTTCAACAGCTTAAGGTTGCCTGAAGAAGGTCAGTAGACTGAAAGCTTGCCAAATAAATACATTGATTGTGCAACAGATCTGAGTGTGCAGAGCTTCCCTTCATTGTCTCCACCAGCCGAAGGCATGGGGAGAGTATGTTTTGCACTCCGATGCCAACCATGAACCTCTGCCCCAAACTTTCCAGAACGGCCTGTTATAGCGCCACCAGGAGGCCGCTTTGTGCAAAACAAGTTTTTGCACAGTACACCTACAGATTTTGTCCAAACATCACGCAAATTGGTACACAGTCTCTCTAGAGCCATTCAACGAAACGGGTCTTTCAGATTTATCAGACTCCATCCTGATTGGTTAAGATTGGCTTCCAAAGTTCACAGGAGTGCTCAGTTTCAAACAAAATGCTGCAAATCATGAACACATCGCGTGATTTCCGTGAAATTGTGCACCCACATTCCCACTAGGCCGAGGACGAAATGCCACATGAACAATTTCAACTCAGCCTCAAGGTGGCGCTATAACTGGCCGAAAAGTGTTTTTACCTCTAACTGCACGGATCTGTGGATAACCTGGTGGAGACCTGTGCCCGGAAGGGCACTTTTTCTAGTTTCTTTCTCATGTTCCCTTTGTGGCTCCAGCACCTCTCTTAAGTGTTTTCAGCGGATGAGCGGTGGTTCTTTTTCCAGCAGCTTAAGGTTAAAATAAAGTTAAAGTGTTTAAAAGCTTAAGTGACAGATGTGTTCCATGTGCAGGGGTAGGCGACCTGCGGCTCTAGAGCCACACGTGGCTCTTATAGGCCCTCCTCCCAGTTGCTACGACAAAGAAATATGAATAGGAATAAGAGGTTTTCCTTTTCTTCTACATTTCATCATAATTTATTGAATTTGTAGTAGGCATACAGTTATTCTTTCATTTTGATATTGCAAAACAATGTTGCCTATACACCAGATAAAAATAAGAGCGCAGAGCAGCTCAGTAGGTTCCTATAGCCCTGGTCCAAGGCTTACAGCGAGTCTCTCTCTGACGCCTTGTGGAAGTCCCTTCCACAACCCTCTGGTCATATTCTCACTCCCGTGCGAGGATTTTCAAATCCCAGCAAATAAACAAAACGACGTCACCACTCACCGACACAAAGCCTGCTAGACCTTAAGGTAAAAGTCTATTCTCGGAGCTGGGAAGCGTCTCAGGTCCCCAGCTTCTCTAAAATGCACTATTTTAAATCATTAAATAAAATGAATCCAACCAGATCGGCGCAGGCAAAACCCGGAAATGCCGTAGGAGAAGAAATGACTCTGCCCCGGTAAATTCAGGGTACATTGAGTTATTAAAATGGAACAAAGTGCATTCACAGGGATAGTAAAAGCAGTATTGTTTTTAAGGAAAGTATTTACGCTGCCCAACAAGAAGCTTCTATAGCAGACATGCTGGCTTCAATGGAATCCAAATAAGTGATATCAGTGGTGGCGACTGGGAACTTTAATCCATGCGTACCTTGGCTTCAGTCTTCTGCAGTCCGTCAGTGAGCTGGCTGCCTCCCTGTCGGGTCTTGTTGAGGTCTCGGTCCTGGTCGGCCAGCTCTCTGCACACCACAGGGCTGTGCAGCACCACAGCCCGCCTCTTCACAGGCCTTTCCATCATGGCAGGCCCATCAGCACACTTTTTTTTACAAAAGAAATACAGAACTATATGCTTAGTTTAAACTAGAAATCGATCTATTTGTGTGTGTTTTCTATTTAATAATATGATTAAATTCCCAGTGAATCGGGTGTTTAATAGAGTTTCCAACAGGCCTGAAATTTAAGGCCCGGCCCCAACTGGGTCCCTCGGCCCCGGGTTCTGGCAGGAATTGTAGAACTCTAGTGTTTAAGTGCACTGATGATGTAATGTTTACACTGGCTACGTTTACATGAAGGGTGATCATTCCGAATAAATACTTCAGAATAAAATACATCCGGTAAGGTTTTTTGCCGCGAGTTTACATGGGAAATGGTCATTCCGAATGAGTGTTTATATGGAGAAGTTATAGAAGACATGATACATGTTAATTCACGTGAAACTACGCTGTTCATTCATTTTTCCCCATCCGCTGCGGCTCCGCTTCTATTTGTACTTTATTATCTACAGCACGGCCAGGGCACGCAACACACTGATTATTATTGTATCGGGTCGCTCGTTATTTTTGAGAGAGAGAGAGAGGGAGAGAGGGAGAGAGAGAGAGAGAGAGAGAGAGAGAGAGAGAGAGAGACCGTTGAACACACACACATACACACAGATCAGGGTTATCGTCGTCATCTGCTGCTGCTCCACGTTTTTTTGTGGATTTCGGATCTGAAAAAAGGAACGAAATAACGCGCTCTATGTGCAAACTCCTCGGCGCGCCTTGGATATGAGCGCCTTGGAGCATGCTCAGAAAGACCAGAATGAACTTGCATCCGAATTAGTGTATACATGAGTCCAATTTTCTTTCAATCGCAATGAACATCGGAGTAATCCGGCCAGTGACATCGGAATGGTTTTTAGATCGCATCGAGCGTTTTCATTCGGATGTAAGTTTTTGTAGGTGTTTACATAACAACGTTTAATAGGATTGAACTTCTATTCGGAATGAAAAGGGGATTTAACTGCTCATGTAAACGTAGCCATTGACTCACTTTGACCTGCAGGACTTTGAGTTCAGCCTCCAGTCTCTTCCCTTCTTCCACCTCCTGGCTGTATTTGTCCTGAAGCTCCTCCATTCTGTTGTCTGACACACAATCACACGTTATTACACAAACAACACTTCCGTAGGTAGACCACAGTGTTCACTGAGTGTTAAATACCGTGCTGCTGCCTGTGGGGTGGGGGGGGGGGGGCTGCAGGGTGGGGAAATCCTTCCGTGGCGTGCCATAGGACTGCAGCTCAGAGGATGAAGAGGGCTGTGTGCAAACCAACTCAAAAGGTACTTTTTTTTAGTATAGCAGACACAAGGGTCATTTTGCAAGTCAGATGTGCAATTGTTTTTGATACTTCTCTACAACAGCATATCCTATCTTAATAGCAGAGCCGGACTAACAATGGAACTAGGTGGAGCTTAAGCGCCAGGGCCCGAAGCTTGCAGGGCCAGGTACGAGACTATAGGTTAGGTACAGCTGTTGCTTCTTTCGAAAAATATAACGCAACATAAGAACCCCCGCTAGTGTTTTTGGTCTGCTCGTTTTCGGGAGGAGAGGGAGCAGTCTGTTTGGGGGGGTTCCCGACGGCTGCGCGTCGCTTCCTCCTCCGACAGAGGGGAAGCGAGTAAGCGACGCCGTCAGAAGCCCCCTTGCTCAGGAAGGCCCCCCCTCACTCAGACCGACCAACGTGTGTTGTTGCGACAATAACATACAGCCTATGTAAGAGGAATATAAACAAGACCTTGGCGCAAAACTTCATATTTACCCTGCTCTAATGCAACAAAAGTTGCATTATGTTACATGTTGCAACATGTTATATGGACCATGTAACAACATGGTCAACAGCACTGTTTGCAAACGTAGCTACATTTGTTGGCCATGGACAATTTAGACAAAACATGCTGCTGCCTGCTAATGGAGCTTGTAGATATAGGCTAATTATTTTTTGCAGATTGCAGATAGTTTAGCAGAGACTGAAGTTGGAAAGGCTGTGCCCAGTGCGGCATGCCTGCTGGCTGCTGTGTCTTGTGTCAGCGGGCAGCGCAGGCAGTAGTGGATATGCGCTAAATGCATGCATGTTAATTAATTAATTGACTGACTGAATCAGTATAGGGGCCTTTTGATTTGGTGAAGCGCCAGGGCCTTGAGGGGTTAATCCGTCACTGCTTAATAGTTAATGTTAGAAAGACCATCATTCCACAAGGTACATTATTAGATTCTAACATAAATAAAGATGTCCAATCTGTATTCGTTGGTGCAACCACTCCTACAACCAGCAATGTCCGTGCGTACCTACCCATGTATCCGTGCGTACCTATCATAGACTGTAAAAAATATGGACAAAGCGTTCCGCGGGTCTAACATGAACGTAAAATGAAGCCTGTAATAATATGCTTGTAAGTCGCCATCTTTCTAGATCCGTTTGGTACCAGCTGGCCATTGGCTGGCTCCGTTTTGTACCAGCTGGTCATTGGCTGCCCAGACAACGAGGCGGGACTTCCCCCCTTCTCCGTTGGTTTTTATTTTGACTCGAGTGGGAGGAGAAGACTCTTGAGTGGGAGGGGAATCCCGATCATAGACTGTAACGGTAGCTCAGAACATACGCGACTTTATGGTCATTTTTTTAATTAATGGGACCATAATTTTCCAAAAAGAATATTATGACATTAGAAATGAGACTTTAAACTAGTGACTGGAAGAAGAAAGTATTCATGACGATGTTTATTAAGGTAATACAGTCTAGGTGAAGTTGGGCCCAAATACATGGGCCTCTATGGAGCTATGGGGCTTTTTGGGTCCAGTCCAGCGCCACAACAGGCCATTATATGAACTACCGATTTCAAATGAGGCTTCACGAAATATCTGGCTGACTGCCCCCCTGGTACCTATGCATCATTGGTCATGAGCACGAGTATGACTTATTAGTAACAGTAGGGGGCGCCATAAACAGAGAGGGATAGTGCATGCTCTGTTGCCTGCTAATGAGAGGTGTGGGGGGGGGGAATTGCACCACTTAGTTCACACGGGTGTGATTTTATTTATTTATCAGATAACGGCCTCACTCCACTGACACTGAGTAATGTCCTGAGGACTATTAGATCACAAGGTATGTAGTTGGCATAGTGCATTTATATGCTATTGAATACATTTATATTGGAGTAATATTAACTTCTGCCCCCACACAGCGGGTCTAGGCATCAGTCCGGTGCAAACGAGAGCTAGGCCTCGAGGTTGATTTTGATTGACAATAGAGCTCTGATAACATTTGCGGTGTTGTAATTGAGGCTTTGATGTACTTTGTTCTCTCCTCTACAGTGAGACATGGATCTCGCGGGAGCAGCGCCGGAACGCCTCGAGGTACAATTCCCCATGTCTCAGTGTCCCCCCAGTGCCTCCCCATGTCTCCCCAGTGTCCCCCCAGAGCTCCCCCAGTGTCCCCCCCAGTGTCTCCCCAGTGTCAGCCCCAGAGCTCCCCCAGTGTCCCCCCAGTGTCTCCCCAGTGTCAGCCCCAGAGCTCCCCCAGTGTCCCCCCAGTGTCTCCCCAGTGTCCCCCCAGAGCTCCCCCAGTGTCCCCCCAGTGTCTCCCCAGTGTCAGCCCCAGAGCTCCCCCAGTGTCTCCCCAGTGTCCCCCAGAGCTCCCCCAGTGCCTCCCCAGTGTCTCCCCAGTGCCCCTGCAGTGCCTCCCCAGTGTCTCCAATAGCAATAATACAAATTAATCTTAATTTATTAATCAAATTAATTAATTAATCAAATTTCGCCGCGCGCCCTTAGGCCGCGCGCCAGAAGGTCCCCCCGCACCCAGCCTCATGCCAAGGCCTTTTCCTGCAGGAAACACTGCAACACCAGGTCAGTATTTAGTCTAGGTGTGCGGAGGACTCCCTTGTACATTTTGATTGACAATAGAGCTCTGATAACATTTGCGGTGTTGTAATTGAGGCTTTGATGTACTCTACAGTGTTGACTAGCATTGGTGTACCCGCTGAGTGTGGAAAGTAAGAATGGAAGTACCATTTGAATGGATACAATTAATTTTGATGAGTGTGTGTGTGTGTGTGTATATAATGTAGTTATTTTGTTAATCAGATTTTCAGAAGGAAATGTTGGAGACCCAACACACTCAAATTACCATACTGCACGCCATATTGGCTCAGTTTTAAAAAAAATGGTGAGGAGGAGGAGGTGTTTACAAGATTCCTCATTGACTCCATGCAGGACTTTGAGAAGTCCTGCATGGAGATGTCCAATGCAGCCTACAGGAGGAGTACAGTGGTAAATAATAATAATAATAATAATAATAAGTTGTTAAATATTAAAATTTTAATTAACAAAATTTACATCACTATTGATCATTTATATACAGATATCAAAGATGTCCAGGGAAGGAGAGGAGGACTTAAAATCCTTCACAAGGAATATACTGGGGAGGTATGAATATGCAGCTACAAGACTCCTCCCCCTTTAAGAGTCATGGGCGTGGCCACAGAGCTCTTGGCTCCACCCGGCAGACCCTCCGGCGGTGACGAGGAACACCTGCCCGTGCAGCGCCGTCCAATCACAGAGTGAGTTCCACCAGAAGGAAGTGTTGGAGACACAACACACACAAATTACCATACTGCACGCCATATTGGCTCAGTTGAAGAAAAATAATGAGGAGGAGGAGGAGGTGGTGTTTACAAGATTCCCCATTGACTCCATGCAGGACTTTGAGAAGGTCCTGCATGGAGCTCTCCAATGCAGCCTACAGGATTAAAGTGGTAAATAATAATAATAATAAGTCCTTTAATATTAAATTTTTAATTAACAAAATTGACATCACTATTGATCATTTATATACAGATATCAAAGATGTCCAGGGAAGAAGGGAAGGACATCATTTCCCCAGGTGTTCCCCCCCCCCCCCACACAGGCCAGGCCTCTCTGGTCAGCCAGCCAGCCAGGCCTGGGTCTTTACTACTAGGGCTACTAGACCGAGGCGGTCAGTCTCTCCACCTCCCTGTCCCGCTGCCAGTTCTGTGAGTACAATCAAAACAGTGCAGACCAAACGTGTCAGTGTATTTGCATCTAGATTCGCACCAGAGCTGGATGCTGACACGCTATCTGCGTATTTAAAAGATAAACTTAAGCGGGAAGTCGCCTGTCAGAAAATGGTCAGTGCACAAAGCCCATTTGCCTGTGGCAGCGGAGTGTAAAGACGTTGGTGAAATGTACACGCCCGAGCTCTGGCCTGAAGGAGCGTTTGTCCGGCGGTATTATGAACCGCGTAGGGCTGTGGCTAACGGGCCTAATCTGGAGCTTGCTACTGTGGATGTAAATAGTGTGCAGAAGGAGGCTACGCCCAAACCATCCACCTCCTACTGTACCAAATTGTATTAACATAGCATACCGTATTACTGTATCACTTTAGTATACAAGTAGTGAAAGTGTAATGTTTTTTTTTCTTCCTCAAAACAGCAGGCCAACGGGGAACACCAGGTCAGTATTTAGGCGGTGTTGTAATTGAGGCTTTGATGTACTTTGTTCTGTCCTCTACAGAGAGACATGCATCTCGCACCAGAAGCACCGGCACTCCTCAAGGTACAATTCCATAATTATAATTCAGGAAATGTTCTTTCTTTCAAGATACCAAATTGTATAATCATAGCATACCGTATTACTGTATCACTTTAGTATACAAGTAGTGAAAGTGTAATGTTTTTTTTTTCCCCCTCAAAACAGCAGGCCAACTGGGAACACCAGATCAGTATTTAGTCTAGGTGTGCGGAGGACTCCCTTGTACATTTTGATTGACAATAGAGCTCTGATAACATTTGCGGTGTTGTAATTGAGGCTTTGATGTACTTTGTTTTCTCCTCTACAGAGAGACATGATGCCCCAAGCATATCCGGCACTCCTCAAGGTACAATTCCATAATTATAATTCAGGAAATGTTCTTTCTGGTGTAGGTTACCTGGATTTCAGGAACAATGGGCGGGATTCACAGTGCAGTGCCAGGGCAGTGGTCCCTGGAATAATGAACTCACCATCTTAAAAGTTTGAATTGTTACAGCTGACAGAATCCTGCTCTTTTATTGGAAGATCCATAGAACACCTGGTCTTAAAGAGTGTAATGAGAAAATGGTTAAAATCACATATGAATATATGTTGAGCAAAGTAAGCATTTATTATGAACATTAGACAATTGTGAGAGCATCTGAATGTGTTCTCTGATTTTGTTGATTTCCTTTTGTGTTCTTTATTGGAATGGCTGTTTTGTATCGGTAATGCTGGATTGTATCAGTTGTATTTTGTACCACATTTGAATTAGGAACTGCTCTGAGCACCCAGGCATCTCAACGTATATGGAGATGGTATAGAAAATATTTAATTTATTTAGATTTGTTTATTCTTCCCCAAAGACAGCGAATCGTGGCGCTAGCCCGGGGCAAAGAAGGAACAGGACTAGAGAACATTGAGCTGTGAACAAATCTGTGATGGTGTAAATATGACTTGTTTTTATTCCCCTCTGCAGGCCAACTGGGAACACCAGGTCAGTATTTAGTCTAGGTGTGCGGAGGACTCCCTTGTACATTTTGATTGTCAATAGAGCTCTGATAACATTTGCGGTGTTGTAATTGAGGCTTTGATGTACTTTGTTTTCCCCTCTACAGTGAGACCGGCATTGGTGTACCCGCTGAGCGTGGAAAGTAAGAATGGAAGTACCATTTGAATGGATACAATTAATGTTGATGAGTGTGTGTGTGTGTGTGTATATAATGTAGTTATTTTGTTAATCAGATTTTCAGAAGGAAATGTTGGCGACCCAACATACACAAATTGAACTACTGCAAGCCATATTGGCAGAGTTAAAAAAAAAAAAATGGTGAGGAGGAGGAGGGTAGGCCTACCCCTACAAGATTCCCCATTGACTCCATGCAGGACTTTGAGAAGTCCTGCATGGAGCTCTCCAATTCCCCCTACAGGACTAAAGTGGTAAATAATAATAATAATAATAATAATAATAATAATAAGTTGAATATTAAAACAAACAACAAACTAAATGTACATCACTATTGATGATTTATATACAGATGGAAAAGATGTCCAGGGAAGGGGAGGAGGACTTCAAATCCTTCACTAGGAATATATTGGGGAGGTATGAATTCAAATTGAAGGGTTACAATGTGTTATTGCTGTTTCATCTCAAGTGTTTGCTTTGCAAGTTGCTATAGCACGCAGTTATCAATGTATGGGTGTATTAGCCACTATGTACAGCTTTAAGTGTATGACTGTCTGTTTAAGCACAGAATGTGCTCAGCAGATTGGCACCTCACAAGAGTGTTTTATATCTCTTTCAGACTTTTCACCAATAGATTGATGTGTCTATTTAATATGATGGGGGGCCAGGGGAAGAAGGCTTTCAAGAAGACGGCCTTCTTTAATTTCCTTAAAGGTAACATAAACAATTGTCTTTGCCAGTTTGTTCATATAATGTCTGACGAATGTCCCTTTTTCTGGAGTATACTTGGACATCTCTATTATATATTACATTATATCACTCTCATGTATGACCGATACAATTTGTCATTATTCTGATTGCAGAAATCATCATGAAGACGTTCTTGGGAGCTACAGAGGGCCAGGTCAGCGCCGCCATGGCTGCCTACATAAAGCAGGCCCCGGCGAGGAGAGGTGGTGGCGGTTTCGGCCTCTAAGATGTAACATGTATAACAATATATGAGTGACTGACTGTTGCAAACGATACAGAGACACCTCCCTGACAATAACGCCGAGACGGCTTGTTTATTTTTGGACCACAACGCTTATAGTAGATGATATTAAGATCACCCCATGTTATTCTCCATAGAGAAATTACTTCCGCGAACCAGGGGAATCGTCGGGATGAGCGAGTTATGTCAGGACTTCGGTGCTCTATTGACTTTAATTTAAAACTTTGTTTCAAAAAACACTTCATTGTCAATAATAAAAAAAGTTGATTTGAGTTTGGAATTGGAGTCGTGTCCTTTTATGTCCTTTGGACAATAACTTTACAGCTGCAAATGCTAAAATAAAGGGCTTCACATTTCTGCTGATTAAACATGTTTTGTCACCTATAGTGGACTAAACCCCAAAGAAAAGTCTAGTTTTAAAGTATATTCCTTAAAGCATTAAACTATTTTTTTTCTCCAGTAGTACTTTTAGTTTACTACAATAGAATGAGTGTCCTCTGGGTAACGACACCTGAAGGACAAATCCATGAACAAAATGCTGTTTTTATGTGATACAGTGTGTGTATGATTAATTAGCTTTGCTAAAGAATACCCCAGACGGGGGTCGGGACACTCAGCTGGGGGCCAGTGGTAGCCGTAAGCGGGTTGACCTTTGATGGGCTGTAACCGCCGAGAGAGCCAGGCCTTCAACCCGCTCTGTAAGTGCCACGACCACAACTGTTGTGTACCCGGCCCGGCCCGGCCTGTGGGGGCGGTCGAGAAAGAAAAAGAGACGAGACGGAGCAGAGCAACAGGAACGATAAAGCAAGCAGGGCAAGGAGGTGTGCGTGAACAGTTTTGGGCAGACGAGACACAGATCGAGTGGACCACCAGAGACGGAAGCAGAGAGGTCGCAATAATGCACGCCTACGACAGAAGGGCTCAGGTTAATACCTGGGCTGGCCTGTAAGTAACAGAAGGGCTCAGGTTAATACCTGGGCTGGCCTGTAAGTACGACAGAAGGGCTCAGGTTAATACCTGGGCTGGCCTGTAAGTACGACAGAAGGGCTCAGGTTAATACCTGGGCTGGCCTGTAAGTAACAGAAGGGCTCAGGTTAATACCTGGGCTGGCCTGTAAGTAACAGAAGGGCTCAGGTTAATACCTGGGCTGGCCTGTAAGTAACCGATTCGCAGTATTGCCGCACGGAGACCTACCTGTCACTTCTATATCCACACTGTATCCACCCTGTAAAACCAGATGAACTGTGCGTAGTCTCTTTTGGGTTTCAGTATCCAGACGAAGAGAAGACACCGATGGGACTGTCCCCACAACCGCACCTCCTCCTGCATTTTGCACTTTGCTCCAGACATTTTAATTGGCATTGATTATTGTTTTGTTTCGTTGTTTTTGGTTAAGATTTTAGTTTAGTTAGTTAGGATTTGTGTTAGGGTTTTTAGATTTAGGGCGTTTTTAATTGTATTTTCTACTGGCCTTTTAGCGTGCCCCTGTCTAGATTCAATAAATATTATTTTGTTAATTCCTCCCCAACAACCTGGCTCGACATCAGTCTTTTAACAGTTTCCTTTAATTTATATGCTCTTTTTAACTGGTTTTTAACTCGAACCTGGGTGTCCTTTTATTGTTTTAAGAGTATAATTGAGGGCTTGCACCTCGCCAAAAAGCAAGTGGCGTAGTTGGCTACATTTTAACTTAAGTCTCACAGTATAATGCACACACGCACTTTAACTAGTGCACTTTAAATCCTACTGTGTTTCTTGATTTTGTATTTTTACTTAACCGGCTCCCGTCACACAAGCAAATTGCAAAAGCAATTTGGATCAATGGGAGGTTAATGGACAGTATTGAAAGATAGATTCCCATTTTTTTTTTATCTAGAATTGCAAATTGCAGCTAAATGTAGATTGTGTTTTGTAATAATCCAAATCTACAAAGACACTGGTAGTCAAGTTTACAAATAATAGTAGAGTATAAAAGTACAATACTGTCCACATGCAGTACTTCAGTAAATATAATGATTTACTTTACATCACTGTTTAGTTTAGAACAATGTTTGCTTTGTTTGTTTCCTTCTCAAAAAAGGACAAACACTCCTCAGATTGTTGTCACAATTAATAAACCATCAACAGTCAAACAATGTTTAAACAATAACCTGCTTAAGGAGGTTGTTCGAAAGTCAAGCCTGTCCCTGACATCATTCCCGTAGGCACCGCCGATGCGGCGTTTAACGGAGGAGGAGAAACCTCCTCTGGCTCGGCAAACTCCTTTTTAAACAAATGGTGCCTCAAAACCACTGCTATGGATTCCTTTGTCTTCTTATCGTTTGAATCCAGTTTAACCCTATAATGGTCTGCTATTTTAATTAGTTGGTCTTTGGTGCATTGCATTAACAGGTCCTCAGACGGATCTGCGATAAATGCCTCTAAACTAACCATGGCTCTGTGCACGCTTAAAGTTCACAGCTGGCAGAAAAACAAAAACAAAAAAATACAAGTGCCCCTCTAGCCTATATAATTCCCAAGCTATGCTCCACCCGTCTTCATGCCGGTTTGCGGGAGGTACTTATGCACGGAAGGCCACCACAAAGGCCTAGCTGATACCGAGAGGCAGGGAGGGCAACCAGAACCTGGCGACCCGCGTGCACCCCTCAGCTGTGCCCCCGAGACGACCGTGCGTACGCACAGCCGCTGCACCCGCACCTTGCACCTAAACCACCCCCCCCCCCCCCCCCGGCCTAGACCCAGCGAGCTATATTCTATACCAGAGACTAAACGCGCCTACCAGAGACACTCGTATTAAAATAAAACACAACACCAGCCAAGCAAACTATATATTTAATATACTATAATAATAATTATAATATATATATATATATACTTTAGCAGCACAACAGCCAGGAAAAACCTCTCCACCAGCACAGACTTAATCAAAATTAATGCAAAGTAACCAAACTTAATAAATCAACTTCAAATCATCATACAAATTACTGCATCTCCCAAAGTCAGAGTACATTCACAAGCGTGTACGCTGAAGTAAACATGGCTTATCGGTTTGTACTCACCGGCCTGATGAATGGACCAGGACCGGACTGATGAATGGACCAGGACCGGACTGATGAATGGACCAGGACCGGACTGATGAATGGACCAGGACCGGACTGATGAATGGACCAGGGAATCCCCGGAACGGTTCCCCAATGACGTCACTTCATTCACAAAACGCCAAAAGCACGGCGCAGACAAGCCGTTCATTAAGGCCAAGTTGCCCATGGGCTCTACCGCGGCAGAGACCAAAGGCAGAAGGGCGGGCCACTCCTGTTCTGCATCGACGCCAGCATCCTGCACACATTGTAAAAATAAAAGCTAAATTAAATCTCATGAATGAAAACGTAATGATGACGTTCACGGTATTATCATTCTAAACCGTTACTACTGTTGCACAATGCCCTGCTCTGGGTGGGATCTCCGTCAGTCTAATTGCTCTACATGAAAAGTGTCTTCTTGAGTTTGCAATAGCAAAGGTCTGCTGCTGCCGCTGTTCTACATACAGCCAAGCAGTTGAAGAAATCACAGATCGAGGCATTAATTAAGCAATAAGCCACGAGAGGTCTCAGGTTAGCGGGTATTTTACACTGGCTGGGGGCGTAGGCAGACCCCACGCGCAGCCGAGGGTCTTCTACCTCCCAGCCAGTGTAAAATACCCGGTAAGCTGGGCCTCCAGTGGCTTATTGCTTTATTAAAACGGTTACAAACATATAGCAATATTAACCTAATAAAACTATTGAATTCACAAAAGTACCTACGCTTTGCGCCACCAGAGCGAGCCACATCACTTCCTTGTTGTGCTAGGCAAGTATGCTATGTGACGGGAGAATAGCGCTTGATGTCTTTACGGGGCTGCCTGGAGCCACACATTCACAGTCATATGAGCCGGGCGGTGCTTAGACGCCCGCACGGCATGTGTTTGTAAAGCAATCAAGCGCTCCCCTTCCCCAGTTCAGCTACAAGGCTGCAGGATGATACAAAGTGATTGAAGGAGTGGGTTATCGGTGAAATTTACACCGGTCACGTGACAATAACAAGCCAATCACAATGAAGTATTGGGACTACCAGTTTTAGAAACTTTGTTTTAAGACATTTGAGACCATTCATGTTCATGGAAGAAGCTTCTAAACATGTATTCTATTGCCAATTTGTGACCTTGTAGATCTGCTATTTTTGCTGTGCAACGTGCTTCCATAATTAAGACATGCTGCTGGCTTCTATGGAACTGGTATCCATGTGCAGTGCAGACCTGAGTGTGTCTTGACCTTACCAGGAGGACAGTATGTAGGAACACATGTCTGAACTGCAGTAGCACTAGACATGCCATCTCACAACCTGATTCTCTGGACACGTTCTCACAAAACAAGCGCCTCACTCTGCCGTTCTTGGCACGTTTGAGATACTGTCTCACAATTAGTTAAAACTACAAAGTGTTAAATACGTTATTTTACTAACTTCAACGTCCTTGATCAGGGCACCAGGCTCTTCTCCCAGATGGTCGATGAGGCACTTGATCAGGATTCCTCTGGTTAGCTGTATGGGGTTTCCACTCTGCAGACAGAGTTTTATCCTTAATACAATGCATTACTTTGCACATTCAAGCTGGGCTTTTGTTTACCAACTTTAAAGTCTACCGTTTCAATTGTCTGCACACAGTTTTAGCATTTAGGGCCCCATTTCCACCAGTGCTAAACACATTATCCCGAAACTTCTTTGCCTTTTTTACTTGTTTGAAAAACAAAATTGGTCAACTAGCCAATCTAAATGAACTAAAATGTTTTTCAAAATAGTAAAAAATGGCAAAGAAGTTCAGGAATAAGAGGGGTTTAGTACCGACAACAAGACTATTAAGACATGCATTTCATCTAGCAGGGAATGAACAGGACAGAGACATAGTGATGACTGTTTAGAATTAGATTAGTATCTAAAGTAAGTGATCGAAATTAACTTAATGGGACAGGTCTAGGACATTTGACAGGTTTAAGTTAATTAAATTAACTTAATGGGACAGGTCTAGGACATTTTGACAGGTTTAAGTTAATTAAATTAACTTAATGGGACAGGTCTAGGACATTTGACAGGTTTAAGTTAATTAAATTAACTTAATGGGACAGGTCTAGGACATTTGACAGGTTTAAGTTAATTAAATTAACTTAATGGGACAGGTCTAGGACATTTGACAGGTTTGCGTTACAGGCAAGATACTACAGTGGAAGTCAATGAGGAACATTTCTCACCCGGAAATTACAATTTACAATTACAATACACAAACAATAAACGATACAATGGCAATATAACTTTTACAGACACAAACAAAACAATTGGGAACATACCGTATGCGCCTTCTGCACAGACTTTTAGGAGTTCAGTTAAGTTCTTGTTTATATTATTTTCTTTCTTATCTTTGTCATGAAAGAGCTCCTCTCTTCACCTCTGCTCTGTTTGTCCTGCTCTACCATGCCCAAGACCCAACAGGTGATTGAAATGAGGCGATCAGAGCAGGTGAGCCCAATTCAACCTGCCCATGAACCAGACAGACCACAAAACCAGAGCACAGTAGATGGCGCTATATCACCATGCATTTACCATAATGTACCCAAATAAACACACATATAATGTTCACGTCAGAACGGTGAGCAATACAATAGAATATCACAAAATACCCATTGCTGGGAGAGCTACAGCTACAAAGGTGCAAATATATGGTCTAGCTTTGTATCTTTTGCATCTGCCAGTGTGATTGCAGCATAAGAAGTTGGCTAGTAGTAGTACATAAAATGCCTTAATGATACTGGACTTACAGGCTATAGTTGACAATGTCCACTCTGTTGAATAAATCACTGCAGCCAAGAGCCAACATCAGACAGTCTACAAAACAAACACCAACATTAAAGACATTTTAGCTTGCCAGGCCCAAGTCTGTGCAGCATTTGAGCCACGGACCACCATTTGACGACATTGGACACTGTAACGGTCCATTTGGTTACATGTAGGCCTATATTATACTCTCAGAGTTACAGAGCTGTAAGGGTCCATTTGGTTACATGTAGGCCTATATTATACTCTCAGAGTTACAGAGCTGTAAGGGTCCATTTGGTTCCATAATGTGTCACATTCTCAGAGTTACAGAGCTGTAAGGGTCCATTTGGTTCCATAATGTGTCACATTCTCAGAGTTACAGAGCTGTAAGGGTCCATTTGGTTACATGTAGGCCTATATACTCTCAGAGTTACAGAGCTGTAAGGGTCCATTTGGTTGTCATCATGTAGGCCTATATACTCTCAGAGTTACAGAGCTGTAAGGGTCCATTTGGTTACATGTAGACCTATATTATACTCTCAGAGTTACAGAGCTGTAAGGGTCCATTTGGTTCCATAATGTGTCACATTCTCAGAGTTACAGAGCTGTAAGGGTCCATTTGGTTCCATAATGTGTCACATTCTCAGAGTTACAGAGCTGTAAGGGTCCATTTGGTTACATGTAGGCCTATATACTCTCAGAGTTACAGAGCTGTAAGGGTCCATTTGGTTGTCATCATGTAGGCCTATATACTCTCAGAGTTACAGAGCTGTAAGGGTCCATTTGGTTACATGTAGACCTATATTATACTCTCAGAGTTACAGAGCTGTAAGGGTCCATTTGGTTACATGTAGGCCTATATACTCTCAGAGAATCCCCCCCCCCCCTTTCCCTATCACTGTATATGTATCTTTTCCCTTTTTGTTTCCTATATGATGAATTCCTGTTCTGTTCTTTAACTACATAGAAGTGTCTATTTGTACGTCTCTAAATGTTTTGATGAATTGAACAATGTGGACCCTGTTGTAAACAAGTGTATTGCTTAATTGGGTCGTCCACTCACAGTTAACAGTCTTTGTATTGAGTTTGTGCTTGAAATGTACTGTAAATTCTGCAAACTGTTAATAAATATTTCAATCAATCAATCAAAGTTACAGAGCTGTAAGGGTCCATTTGGTTACATGTAGGCCTATATTATACTCTCAGAGTTACAGAGCTGTAAGGGTCCATTTGGTTACATGTAGGCCTATATTATACTCTCAGAGTTACAGAGCTGTAAGGGTCCATTTGGTTCCATAATGTGTCACATTCTCAGAGTTACAGAGCTGTAAGGGTCCATTTGGTTCCATAATGTGTCACATTCTCAGAGTTACAGAGCTGTAAGGGTCCATTTGGTTCCATAATGTGTCACATTCTCAGAGTTACAGAGCTGTAAGGGTCCATTTGGTTCCATAATGTGTCACATTCTCAGAGTTACAGAGCTGTAAGGGTCCATTTGGTTCCATAATGTGTCACATTCTCAGAGTTACAGAGCTGTAAGGGTCCATTTGGTTCCATAATGTGTCACATTCTCAGAGTTACTTACAAAGCTGTAAGGGTCCATTTGGTTCCATAATGTGTCACATTCTCAGAGTTACAGAGCTGTAAGGGTCCATTTGGTTCCATAATGTGTCACATTCTCAGAGTTACAGAGCTGTAAGGGTCCATTTGGTTCCATAATGTGTCACATTCTCAGAGTTACAGAGCTGTAAGGGTCCATTTGGTTCCATAATGTGTCACATTCTCAGAGGTACAGGTTGAAAACCACTGAGCTAAATAAGCTAACACCTGCAAACACAGAGACTCACCTGAGTTTGATAGACTTCAGCTTACTGTAGGCTAGAAGCTTTGTGTTGTTTTTCACCAGCCTGGTAAACAAAAACACTGACTATTCTATACTCTACTCCATGTCCATGTTGTCTACAATATGTTACATGACGAGTTATTCATGAAAACAAACGGCTTGTTGTAACAAACCAACACTATAGCAGCACGTGTTGTGTGTTGGCGTTTTTTTTCTTTTACCAAAAGCTGGCGTGGTGCGTCCTGATGACTGAAATAATCACAAACCTATACGTCTTCTTTCTGTGATTTCTTCTTCCTGTGAAGGCAGCACTTTATACAATTTAGACATTTAGCAGATGCTCTTAATCCAGAGCGATCCATTTACAGTAAGCAAGAACAAAAAACATGGAATCCATCATATAGGCCTACATACAAATAGTCATCATTGATTGATTGATTGAAATATTTATTAACAGTTTGTAGAATTTACAGTACATTTTAAGCACAAACTCAATACAAAGACTGTTAACTGTGAGTGGACGACCCAATTAAGCATTACACTTGTTTACAACAGGGTCCACATGGTTCAATTCATCAAAACATTTAGAGACGTACAAATAGACACTTCTATGTAGTTAAAGAACAGAACAGGAATTCATCATAAAGGAAGCAAAAAGGGAAAAGAAACATAGTGAGGGGAAAAGGGAGGGGGGGGGGGCGGTGGGGGGGGATTCAGATTTTACAGAGGCCAGTTTTGAATTGCAGCCGTCCGTAGGTGCCCTTTGAGAGCGGTTTTGAAGGAGTCAAGGGATTCACATGTCTTAATGACTGTTGGTAGGGCGTTCCACATTTTGGTGGCATATGAGCGAAAATAATTTAGTCCCTTGTTTGTGCCGAATCTGGGTTGTACATGGTTTGTTGCACTCCCTCTGGTGTTGTGGGTGTGGACTTTGTTTACATTAAGGAAGTATTTAGACAGGTACATGGGTATCTTAGTGAAGTATTTAGACAGGTACATGGGTATCTTAGTGAAGTATTTAGACAGGTACATGCGTATCTTAGTGAAGTATTTAGACAGGTACATGGGTATCTTAGTGAAGTATTTAGACAGGTACATGGGTATCTTAGTGAAGTATTTAGACAGTTACATGGGTATCTTGGTGGAGATTGGAATAGTACATGTAAACGTAAAACAAAGTAAACATTTTTCAGACCCGATTATTTATGTTTAAATAAAAAAAAAATGCATACAAGACATTCCGTCTTCTTTTCACAATGTCTTCCGTGTTACTTCTGACATTCACTCCTACCCCACAAGGCAAAGAGATCGTTTTGAATTACCCTATTGTCACACGTCCAAACATCAATCTGTCATCACATTTAGAGGCCCTCATCTATGGAACTCCCTAATGCTTCACTTAAATCCTCATTATCCTTGCCAATATTCAAAAAACATCCAAAGAAATATCTTATTTCTTCCTCTCTGTAGTTTACATGTTTTACCTTGATGCGTTATTTTCTTTTGTGTTTGTTATTGCATTGTTTATTTCCGTTTGTGTGTCTGTGTTTTTATTTATTTACTGCACAGCTGCCCCCCTTTGCCAACTTGTAGACTTATGTACTGTTGGCGACTGTGGCTCAGGAGGTAGAGCAGGTCGTCCAATGATCCATGGGTCGGCGGTTCGAATCCCGGCTCCTCCTGTCTACATGTCAAAGTGTCCTTGGGCAAGACTCTGAACCCCAAATTGCTCCCGATGTGCTGGTTGGTACCTTGCATGGCTTCCGCCCATAGACTGTAAAAATTATGGACAAAGCGTTCCCCGGGTCTAACATGAACGTAAAATGAAGCCTGTAATGATATGCTAATTCCTGATGTAAGTCGCCATCTTTTGGTACCAGCTGGCCATTGGCTGGCTCCGTTTTGTACCAGCTGGTCATTGGCTGCCCAGACAACGAGGCGGGACTTCCCCCCTTCTTCTCCGTTGGTTTTTATTTTGACTCGAGTGGGAGGAGAAGACTCTTGAGTGGGAGGGGAATCCCGATCATAGACTGTAACGGTAGCCACGCCCCAGAAAATACGCGACTTTATGGTAATTTTTTTAATTAATGGGACCATAATTTTCCAAAAAGAATATTATGACATTAGAAATGAGACTTTAAACTAGTGACTGGAAGAAGAAAGTATTCATGACCATGTTTATTAAGGTAATACAGTCTAGGTGAAGTTGGGCCAAAATACATGGGCCTCTATGGAGCTATGGGGCTTTTTGGGTCCAGTCCAGCGCCACAACAGGCCATTATATGAACTACCGATTTCAAATGAGGCTTCACGAAATATCTGGCTGACTGCCCCCCTGCTTCCGCCGCAATCGGTGTATGAATGGGTGAATGTAATTCACAATCTATGTAAAGTGCCTTGGATAAAGGCGCTATATAAATGCACCATTTACCATTTATTTCTTAGAAATAAAACGTTGGTTTAACATGAATGATATATGGACATTGGTTGCACATTAATGGTTGGGTTTGGCAGCACCAGCTCCAATTGTCTAGGTTAAACACATCTATATGAACTTACCCTAATGCAATTTAACAGTGTTACTTATACATGTTTCAATCACGTTGGGTCAACATGATTCAGTTAACGTCATTCAATTTACTAGTACATGTTTTAATCAAGTTGGGGCAACATGATTCAGTCATATTCATTATTCTAGCTACATGATGTGATCATAATATTAGTCCAACACAATTTGATCCATGCAAATTATTTTATTTTTAATGCAGGGAACAGTTCATTCATGCATTACAGTGCATTACTACATATTATACAAATACAAATATGTGTTTTAACATAAAACACAACAACATGTATGCAACAATAAAACACATGTAACAATGTTTTTTAAAACACTAATAACTTAAAACCTGGAAAAAATACTGTACAAGCAGTACAGTATCCCTCTCTCTCATCTTGTTCTGACGCATGTATGTGATTATATCACATGACCTCTGTTCTTGGTGTAGCAGGGTAGTCCATCACTGCTGATGTATGACAGATATCATAAAAATAATGTAAAACAAATATATAGAAAAGCAGTTTTGAAACAATTTTGCAAATAGCAGATATACAGCTTGTATATCTTGTAATTATGTGCAAATATGTAAATCCAAAAAGTAGGTGGACAATGGAGCAGGATTAACTTGACTTTTCTGCATTTGTATTTGCAAATCTCATGGATACATTTCATGACTTTTGAGGCACCCCTGATAGAAGAGTAGGAGCAGTATGACTGCTCTTACTGTGTATACTTGACTCATCCAGCGCAGTCTGATGGAGGGCTCTCAACACCATCAATGCATTGTGAAGGAGCACTATACTCTTAAGTTGAAAGCCGTTTTGGATGTGATAAATATTGTGATTTGAGCAGTTGGTGGAACTCACTCTGTGATTGGACGGCGGTGCACGGGCAGGTGTTCCTCGTAGCTGCAGTACGGCCAATCCCTGATGGTCTAGTGGTTAGGAAGGGGGGGGGGGGACCCAGGCCAGGCCTGGCTGGCTGGCTGACCAGAGAGGCCTGGCCTGTGTGGGTCCCCAGTTTTTGAAGAGGGGGGAGGGGGGGGGGGGGGAGACACCTGGGGAAAAGAAAAATGACAAATTGTATCAGTCATACGCGAGAGTGATATAATGTAATATATAATAGAGATGTCCAAGTATACTCCAGATACTGTTCTAGATACTTGTTCTGGCCCCCCAGCATGTTGAATTGACATAGTAATTTATTGGTAAAAAGTCTGAAAGAGATATAAAACACTCTTGTGAGGTGCCAATCTGCTGAGCACATTCTGTGCTTAAACAGACAGTCATACACTTAAAGCTGTACATAGTGGCTAATACACCCATACATTGATAACTGCGTGCTATAGCAACTTGCAAAGCAAACACTTGAGATGAAACAGCAATAACACTTTGTAACCCTTCAATTTGAATTCATACCTGCCAAGTATAGTCCTTGTGAAGGATTTTAAGTCCTCTTCTCCTTCCCTGGACATCTTTTCCATCTGTATATAAATCATCAATAGTGATGTCAATTTTGTTTGTTGTTTGTTTTAATATTCAACTTATTATTATTATTATTATTATTTACCACTTTACTCTTGTAGGGGGAATTGGAGAGCTCCATGCAGGACTTCTCAAAGTCCTGCATGGAGTCAATGGGGAATCTTGTAGGCCTACCCTCCTCCTCACCATTTTTTTTTTTAACTCTGCCAATATGGCGTGCAGTAGTGCAATTTGTGTGTGTTGGGTCTCCAACATTTCCTTCTGAAAATCTGATTAACAAAATAACTACATTATATACACACACACACACACACACTCATCAACATTAATTGTATCCATTCAAATGGTACTTCCATTCTTACTTTTCACGCTCAGCGGGTAAACCAATGCCGGTCTCACTGTAGAGGGGAAAACAAAGTACATCAAAGCCTCAATTACAACACCGCAAATGTTATCAGAGCTCTATTGTCAATCAAAATGTACAAGGGAGTCCTCCGCACACCTAGACTAAATACTGACCTGGTGTTCCCCGTTGGCCTGTAGAGGGGAATAAAAACAAGTCATATTTACACCATCACAGATTTGTTCACAGCTCAATGTTCTCTAGTCCTGTTCCTTCTTTGCCCCGGGCTAGCGCCACGATTCGCTGTTTTTGTGGAAGAATAAACAAATCTAAATAAATTAAATATTTTCTATACCATTTCCATATACGTTGAGATGCCTGGGTGCTCAGAGCAGTTCCTAATTCAAATGTGGTACAAAATACTGATACAATCCAGCATTACCGATACAAAACAGCCATTCCAATAAAGAAAACAAAAGGAAATCTCAACAAAATCAGAGAACACATTCAGATGCTCTCACAATTGTCTAATGTTCATAATAAATGCTTACTTTGCTCAACATGTATTCATATGTGATTTTAACCATTTTCTCATTACACTCTTTAAGACCAGGTGTTCTATGGATCTTCCAATAAAAGAGCAGGATTCTGTCAGCTGTAACAATTCAAACTTTTAAGATGGTGAATTCATTATTCCAGGGACCACTGCCCTGGCACTGCACTGTGAATCCCGCCCATTTTTCCTGAAATCCAGGTAACCTACACCAGAAAGAACATTTCCTGAATTATAATTATGGAATTGTACCTTGAGGAGTGCCGGAGATGCTTGGGGAATGTCTCTCTGTAGAGGAGAAAACAAAGTACATCAAAGCCTTAATTACAACAGCACCGCAAATGTTATCAGCGCTCTATTGTCAATCAAAATGTACAAGGGAGTCCTCCGCACCTAAATACTGACCTGGTGTTCCCCGTTGGCCTGCTGTTTTGAGGGAAAAAAAAACATTACACTTTCACTACTTGTATACTAAAGTGATACAGTAATACGGTATGCTATGATTATACAATTTGGTACCTTGAGGA
Source organism: Protomyctophum parallelum (assembly GCF_964188405.1). NCBI lineage: Eukaryota > Metazoa > Chordata > Actinopteri > Myctophiformes > Myctophidae > Protomyctophum > Protomyctophum parallelum. The sequence continues at coordinate 1,693,824 of NC_139717.1, forward strand.
GACCGGAGGAGGAGACTAGCTCGAGTGTCTTCGAGACCTAAGCACTGTAGAGGGGAAAACAAAGTACATCAAAGCCTTAATTACAACACCGCAAATGTTATCAGAGCTCCATTGTCAATCAAAATGTAAAAGGGAGTCCTCCGCACACCTAGACTAAATACTGGCCTGGTGTTGCAGTGTTTCCTGCAGGAAAAGCCCTTGGCATGAGGCTGGGTGCGGGGGGACCTTCTGGCGCGCGGCCCTTAGGGGGAGGCGTCTTGTAGCTGCAGTACGGCCAATCCCTGATGGTCTAGTGGTTAGGAAGGGGGGGGGGGGGGACCCAGGCCAGGCCTGGCTGGCTGGCTGACCAGAGAGGCCTGGCCTGTGTGGGTCCCCAGTTTTTGAAGGGGGGGGGGGGGGACCTGGGGCCTGCTTTATGTAGGCAGATGTAGCGGCGCTGACCTGGTCCTCTGTAGCCCTGGGGAAGGTCTTCATGACGATTTCTGCAATCAGAATAATGACAAATTGTATCGGTCATACGTGAGAGTGATATAATGTAATATATAATAGAGATGTCCAAGTATACTCCAGAAAAAGGGACATTCGTCAGACACATTATATGAACAAACTGGCAAAGACGATTGTTTATGTCACCTTTAAGTAGATGAAAGAAGGCCGTTTTCTTAAACGCCTTCTTTCCCTGGCCCCCCAGCATGTTAAATTTACACAATAATTTATTGGTAAAAAGTCTGAAAGAGATATAAAACACTCTTGTGAGGTGCCAATCTGCTGAGCACATTCTGTGCTTAAACAGACAGTCATACACTTAAAGCTGTACATAGTGGCTAATACACCCATACATTGATAACTGCGTGCTATAGCAACTTGCAAAGCAAACACTTGAGATGAAACAGCAATAACACATTGTAACCCTTCAATTTGAATTCATACCTGCCCAGGACATTCCTTGAGAAGGATTTGAAGTCCTCCTCTCCTTCCCTGGACATCTTTGATATCTGTATATAAATTATCAATAGTGATGTACATATTGTTAATTAAAATTTTAATATTTAACAACTTCTTATTATTATTATTATTTACCACTGTACTCCTCCTGTAGGCTGCATTGGAGAGCTCCATGCAGGACTTCTCAAAGTCCTGCATGGAGTCAATCTGGTACCCTCCTCCTCCTCACCATTATTTTTCTTCAACTGAGCCAATATGGCGTGCAGTATGGTAATTTGTGTGTGTTGTGTCTCCAACACTTCCTTCTGGTGGAACTCACTCTGTGATTGGACGGCGGTGCACGGGCAGGTGTTCCTCGTCACTGCCGGAGGGTCTGCCGGGTGGAGCCAAGAGCTCTGTGGCCACGCCCATGACTCTTAAAGGGGGAGGCGTCTTGTAGCTGCAGTACAGCCAATCCCTGATGGTCTAGTGGTTAGGAAGGGGGGGGGGGGGGGGGGGGACCCAGGCCAGGCCTGGCTGGCTGGCCGACCAGAGAGGCCTGGCCTGTGTGGGTCCCCAGTTTTTGAAGGGGGGGGGGGGGGGGGGGGGACACACCTGGGGAAAAGAATAATGACAAATTGTATCGGTCATACGTGAGAGTGATATAATGTAATATGTAATAGAGATGTCCAAGTATACTATTCAAATGTGGTCAAAATACAACTGATACAATCCAGCATTACCGATACAAAACAATAAAGAACACAAAAGGAAATCTCAACAAAATCAGAGAACACATTCAGATGCTCTCACAATTGTCTAATGTTCATAATAAATGCTTACTTTGCTCAACATGTATTCATATGTGATTTTAACCATTTTCTCATTACACTCTTTAAGACCAGGTGTTCTATGGATCTTCCAATAAAAGAGCAGGATTCTGTCAGCTGTAACAATTCAAACTTTTAAGATGGTGAATTCATTATTCCAGGGACCACTGCCCTGGCACTGCACTGTGAATCCCGCCCATTGTTCCTGAAATCCAGGTAACCTACACCAGAAAGAACATTTCCTGAATTATAATTATGGAATTGTACCTCGAGGCGTTCCGGCGCTGCTGGCGCGAGATGCACGTCTCACTGTAGAGGAGAAAACAAAGTACATCAAAGCCTCAATTACAACACCGCAAATGTTATCAGAGCTCTATTGTCAATCAAAATGTACAAGGGAGTCCTCCTAGACTAAATACTGAACTGGTGTTCCCCGTTGGCCTGCTGTTTTGAGGGGAAAAAAAACATTACACTCTCACTACTTGTATACTAAAGTGATACAGTAATACGGTATGCTATGATTATACAATTTGGTACCTTGAGGAGACTTCCTTTAGAGAGCCCGGCTCTTCGCGACCTAGTCATCACTGTAGAGGGGAAAACAAAGTACATCAAAGCCTCACCGCAAATGTTATCAGAGCTCTATTGTCAATCAAAATCAACCTTGAGGCCTAGCTCTCGTTTGCACCGGACTGAAGCCTAGACCCGCTGTATGGGGGCAGAAGTCAATATTACTCCAATATAAATGTATTCAATAGCATATAAATGCACTATGCCAACTACATACCTTGGGATCTAATAGTCCTCGGGACATTACATCAATACAGAATTGGGGATTGCCGAACAGTGTGACCCTGAGCAGACCACCGTACCATAGAATCACCACCTGCCCCTTAAACAGACCACCCTTGGAAGCCTTCCTCTTTGACCTGGGACCAGAGATGCGAGCGTGGCTGTACGACACCCATTTGGACCTCTGACGTTAAACAAAAGAAAGTCTTAATGGATTCAAATAAATATATGAAAGCGTATTTTTTATTTACCTGGTGTTGAGGTGTGCTTGGGCTTTAGGTTATCATCCTTTTTGCAACCCTCTTGCCTCTGGGCGGAGATTTATCTGGGGAAAATGATTATGTATAATGTTTTAATGAACTACAAATAAAAACTATAGTAGGCCTACTAGTCTTTTTTATGTCTAATGCATTTGCATTTAAGTTCCTAAATTTAACATAAGTAGTAAGAACATATAAATGTATTTGAAATTAAATAAAACATTTACTTTTCAAGATTTCAATTCAGAAATAGCTAAAAAATAATTGAGAATTTCAATTTAAAAAAAGAGAGCAAAAAGAGCAGATCTACTAGATCAAAAGGTGTCAGTTTGAGCTTGAGGCACCCCTGATAGAAGAGTAGGAGCAGTATGACTGCTCTTACTGTGTATACTTGACTCATCCAGCGCAGTCTGATGGAGGGCTCTCACCACCATCAATGCATTGTGAAGGAGCACTATACTCTTAACTTGAAAGCCGTTTTGGATGTGATAAATATTGTGATTTGAGCAGTTGGTGGAACTCACTCTGTGATTGGACGGCGGTGCACGGGCAGGTGTTCCTCGTAGCTGCAGTACGGCCAATCCCTGATGGTCTAGTGGTTAGGAATATGGATAGGATATAATGTAATATATAATAGAGATGTCCAAGTATACTCCAGAAAAAGGGACATTCGTCAGACACATTATATGAACGAACTGGCAAAGACAATTGTTTATGTTACCTTTAAGTAAATGAAAGAAGGACGTTTTCTTAAACGCCTTTTTGTTCTGGCCCCCCAGCATGTTAAATTTTCCGAATAATTTATTGGTGAAAAGTCTGAAAGAGATATAAAACACTTGTGAGGTGCCAATCTGCTGAGCACATTCTGTGCTTAAACAGACAGTCATACTCTTAAAGCTGTACATAGTGGCTAATACACCCATACATTGATAACTGCGTGCTATAGCAACTTGCAAAGCAAACACTTGAGATGAAACAGCAATAACACATTGTAACCCTTCAATTTGAATTCATACCTGCCCAGTACATTCCTTGAGAAGGATTTGATCTCCTTCTCTCCTTCCCTGGACATCTTTGATACCTGGGACCAGAGATGCGAGCGTGGCTGTACGACACCCATTTGGACCTCTGACGTTACACAAAAGAAAGTCTTAACCCTCTAAGACCCGCATTAATTTCTACTTGCAAAAAATAGATTTCAACCTTACTACTTTGTACTACTAGGACTAAGACTAAAACATATGTAAAAAAAAAATTAAAAAATAAAGTTTGATGAAAAATGTATAATAATTATATAATAATAATAATAAATTAATAATTTACATTTTGGGGATATCTTTCACAATAATGAATAAAACATGTTCTAGACATTTTAATGATCACAAAAAAAACATATGAAAGCGTATTTTTTATTTACCTGGTGTTGAGGTGTGCTTGGGCTTGGTTATAATCCTTTTTGCAACCCTCTTGCCTCTGGGCGGAGATTTATCTGGGGAAAATGATTATGTATAATGTTTTAATGAACTACAAATAAAAACTATAGTAGGCCTACTAGTCTTTTTGATGTCTAATGCATTTGCATTTAAGTTCCTAAATTTAACATAAGAAGTAAGAACATATAAATGTATTTGAAATTAAATAAAACATTTACTTTTCAAGATTTCAATTCAGAAATAGCTAAAAAATAATTGAGAATTTCAATTAAAAAAAAAGAGCAAAAATAGCAGATCTACTAGATCAAAAGGTGTCAGTTTGAGCTTGAGGCACCCCTGATAGAAGAGTAGGAGCAGTATGACTGCTCTTACTGTGTATACTTGACTCATCCAGCGCAGTCTGATGGAGGGCTCTCACCACCATCAATGCATTGTGAATGAGCACTATACTCTTAAGTTGAAAGGCGTTTTGGATGTGATAAATATTGTGATTTGAGCAGTTGGTGGAACTCACTCTGTGATTGGACGGCGGTGCACGGGCAGGTGTTCCTCGTAGCTGCAGTACGGCCAATCCCTGATGGTCTAGTGGTTAGGAAGGGGGGGGGGGGACCCAGGCCAGGCCTGGCTGGCTGGCTGACCAGAGAGGCCTGGCCTGTGTGGGTCCCCAGTTTATGAAGGGGCAGGGGGGGGACACACCTGGGGAAAAGAATAATGACAAATTGTATCGGTCATACGTGAGAGTGATATAATGTAATATATAATAGAGATGTCCAAGTATACTCCAGAAAAAGGGACATTCGTCAGACACATTATATGAACAAACTGGCAAAGACAATTGTTTATGTTACCTTGAAGTACGTGAAAGAAGGCCGTTTTCTTGAACGCCGCCTTTCCATGACCACCCAGCATATTAAATTTACCCAATAATTTGTTGGTAAAAAGTCTGAAAGAGATATAAAACACTCTTGTGAGGTGCCAATCTGCTGAGCACATTCTGTGCTTAAACAGACAGTCATACACTTAAAGCTGTACATAGTGGCTAATACACCCATACATTGATAACTGCGTGCTATAGCAACTTGCAAAGCAAACACTTGAGATGAAACAGCAATAACACATTGTACAATTCAAACAATTCAAACTTTTAAGATGGTGAATTCATTATTCCAGGGACCACTGCACTGGCACTGCACTGTGAATCCCGCCCATTGTTCCTGAAATCCAGGTAACCTACACCAGAAAGAACATTTCCTGAATTATAATTATGGAATTGTACCTCGAGGAGTGCCGGCGCTGCTGGCGCGAGATGCACGTCTCACTGTAGAGGAGAGAACAAAGTACATCAAAGCCTCAATTACAACACCGCAAATGTTATCAGCGCTCTATTGTCAATCAAAATGTACAAGGGAGTCCTCCTAGACTAAGGTGCTATTTACACGAGGACCATCTCCATATAACACGTCAAAGTCCCGTTGCGTTCTCATTTTTTTGGACCATTTACATGAGAACGCACACTTGAATGAACACGCTACAAAGTGCATGCATATATATGCCAGGTCGCTAGGTGGCGCCTGTCCTTGTGGGGTCCTTATATAAACAATAGACACATTTTTGGCAAATCTAGAACTTCCTGTTTGAGAGCTAGCAAATTTAAGACATCCGGTTGCTTTCAGAATAAAAGTGTCGTTAATTAAATAATGATTACATTACATTATTAGTATTATTATTACATTACAGTTATTGTAAAGACACACATTATGTTTCTGTGTAAAATAAGTAATTAAATAACACAGAAACATAATGTGTGTCTTATAGCATCATTTCAAATCTTAATTTGTAGTTTTAATGTGCAAATTAAACTTTTTTTCAATACTCTAGAGCAGGGGTTTTCAATTGATTATGAACCAGGGACCACTACCCTGACTGAGAATCAACCTGGGGACCACTGTTGTGTTGGGAGGGGGGATATGGACGTGGTGTGGGGGGAAATTAACCTTCCATATTCAAATCATGTTGCTGTTCATTGTAACTTACTGTATGTATGAGCGAGCAGACGCATGCAATTAATTATGGGCACATTTCCTTATAATGGTGACTCAACCAGGCAAACCGGTACAGTTTCCCTTGAGATTCTACCTCCCTTTTCTGTGGAAGTTCTTGACGTCCGACTTCCCAGTAACTGACAACATCGATCGAGCGTCATCGTATGTCACCACGTCATTTACTGCATTGTTTCTCAACTTGTGGTCAATACAATAAATTAAAATACAAATCTTCACTTTCCTACATTACTAAATGCATGGTCAGGGACCACATGCAATACCTTCACTGACCACCAGCGGTCCACCTGTTGAAAACCCATGCTCTAGAGGATACTCTTATTTTGAAGAGATGGTCTTAAATTTGCTAGCTTAGATTTGCCAAAAAAAACTGTGCCACGCAAGCGGCGCAACACTGCTCTGGGCTGACAGGCAGCCCAGAGCATGCAGGCAAAGCGCGCCACGGGATGGTATATATTTTATAATACATTACATAAACGCTGCTGCCGCGGCTGCCGCCTATCACAAGGCTTTTTATTTACATCATGGTTTTACATTCACCATCGGTGATGAGCAGCACTTTGTAGACGAGGAGGGAGGCTTGTTCAGGAACTCCATTATATCATAATGATATGGCTCTGCATCAATGTAATAAACATATGCGCTGTGAGCCAACGTGAGCCATGATGTAATAAGTTTTGCGGATTCACCGTTTTGCCTGTTTACACGGAGAAGGGATAAAACGGCATTCTCAAAGATTTCCACTCTGGGAGTCGGTTTCACTTTGTTGCGTTTTCACCTCCTGAGAACACGGTTCTCGTCTAAATGACAGCAGCAAACGATACTTTATTTTGCCGTTTTCTATGAACACCATCCTCGTGTAAATAGCACCTAAATTTGAGCAGTTGGTGGAACTCACTCTGCGATGGGACGGCGGTGCACGGGCAGGTGTTCCTCGTCAAGACGGCGGTGCACGGGCAGGTGTTCCTCGTCAAGACGGCGGTGCACGGGCAGGTGTTCCTCGTCGTTAACTGAGCCAATATGGCGTGCAGTATGGTAATTTGAGTGTTGTGTCTCCAACACTTCCTTCATACCTGCCCATTACATTCCTTGTGAAGGATTTTAAGTCCTCCTCTCCTTCCCTGGACATCTTTTCCATCTGTATATAAATCATCAATAGTGATGTCAATTTTGTTTGTTGTTTGTTTTAATATTCAACTTATTATTATTATTATTATTATTATTATTTACCACTTTACTCCTGTAGGGGGCATTGGAGAGCTCCATGCAGGACTTCTCAAAGTCCTGCATGGAGTCAATGGGGAATCTTGTAGGCCTACCCTCCTCCTCCTCACCATTTTTTTTTTTTAACTCTGCCAATATTGCGTGGAGTATGGCAATTTGTGTGTGTTGTGTCTCCAACATTTCCTTCTGAAAATCTGATTAACAAAATAACTACATTATATACACACACACACTCATCAACATTAATTGTATCCATTCAAATGGTACTTCCATTCTTACTTTCCACGGTCAGCGGGTACACCAATGCCGGTCTCACTGTAGAGTACATCAAAGCCTCAATTACAACACCGCAAATGTTATCAGAGCTCTATTGTCAATCAAAATGTACAAGGGAGTCCTCCGCACACCTAGACTAAATACTGACCTGGTGTTCCCCGTTGGCCTGCTGTTTTGAGGGGGAAAAAAAACATTACACTTTCACTACTTGTATACTAAAGTGATACAGTAATACGGTATGCTATGATTATACAATTTGGTATCTTGAAATAAAGAACATTTCCTGAATTATAATTATGGAATTGTACCTTGAGGAGTGCCGGTGCTTCTGGCGCGAGATGCACGTCTCACTGTAGAGGAGAGAACAAAGTACATCAAAGCCTCAATTACAACACCGCAAATGTTATCAGAGCTCTATTGTCAATCAAAATCAACCTCGAGGCCCAGCTCTCGTTTGCACCGGACTGATGCCTAGACCCGCTGTATGGGGGCAGAAGTCATTACTCCAATAGCATATAAACTCACTATGCCAACTACATACCTTGTGATCTAATAGTCCTCGGGACATTACATCAATACAGAATTGGGGATTGCCGAACAGTGTGACCCTGAGCAGACCACGGTACCATAGAATCACCACCTGCCCCTTAAACAGACCACCCTTGGAAGCCTTCCTCTTTGACCTGGGACCAGAGATGCGAGCGTGGCTGTACGACACCCATTTGGACCTCTGACGTTAAACAAAAGAAAGTCTTAATGGATTCAAATAAATATATGAAAGCTTATTTTTTATTTACCTGGTGTTGAGGTGTGCTTGGGCTTGGTTATAATCCTTTTTGCAACCCCCTTGCCTCTGGGCGGAGATTTATCTGGGGAAAATGATTATGTATAATGTTTTAATGAACTACAAATAAAAACTATAGTAGGCCTACTAGTCTTCTTTTATGTCTAACGCATTTGCATTTAAGTTCCTAAATTTAACATAAGAAGTAAGAACATATAAATGTATTTGAAATCAAATAAAACATTTACTTTTCAAGATTTCAATTCAGAAATAGCTAAAAAATAATTGAGAATTTCAAATTTTTTTAAAAAGAGCAAAAATAGCAGATCTACTAGATCAAAAGGTGTCAGTTTGAGCTTGAGGCACCCCTGATAGAAGAGTAGGAGCAGTATGACTGCTCTTACTGTGTATACTTGACTCATCCAGCGCAGTCTGATGGAGGGCTCTCAACACCATCAATGCATTGTGAATGAGCACTATACTCTTAAGTTGAAAGCCGTTTTGGATGTGATAAATATTGTGATTTGAGCAGTTGGTGGAACTCACTCTGTGATTGGACGGCGGTGCACGGGCAGGTGTTCCTCGTAGCTGCAGTACAGCCAATCCCTGATGGTCTAGTGGTTAGGAAGGGGGGGGGGGGACCCAGGCCAGGCCTGGCTGGCTGGCTGACCAGAGAGGCCTGGCCTGTGTGGGTCCCCAGTTTTTGAAGGGGGGGGAGGGGGGGGGACACCTGGGGAAAAGAATAATGACAAATTGTATCGGTCATACGTGAGAGTGATATAATGTAATATATAATAGAGATGTCCAAGTATACTCCAGAAAAAGGGACATTCGTCAGACGCATTATATGAACAAACTGGCAAAGACAATTGTTTATGTTACCTTTAAGGAAATTAAAGAAGGCCGTCTTCTTGAAAGCCTTCTTCCCCTGGCCCCCCATCATATTAAATAGACACATCAATCTATTGGTGAAAAGTCTGAAAGAGATATAAAACACTCTTGTGAGGTGCCAATCTGCTGAGCACATTCTGTGCTTAAACAGACAGTCATACACTTAAAGCTGTACATAGTGGCTAATACACCCATACATTGATAACTGCGTGCTATAGCAACTTGCAAAGCAAACACTTGAGATGAAACAGCAATAACACATTGTAACCCTTCAATTTGAATTCATACCTGCCCAATATATTCCTTGTGAAGGATTTGAAGTCCTCCTCTCCTTCCCTGGACATCTTTTCCATCTGTATATAAATCATCAATAGTGATGTCAATTTTGTAAATTAAAATTTTCATATTTAACTTATTATTATTATTATTATTTACCACTTTGCTCCTGTAGGGGGAATTGGAGAGCTCCATGCAGGACTTCTCAAAGTCCTGCATGGAGTCAATGGGGAATCTGGTACCCTCCTCCTCCTCCTCCTCATTCTTTTTTTTTAACTCTGCCAATATGGAATGCAGTGTCTCAATAACTTCCTTCTGGAAATCTGATTAACAAAATAACTACATTATACACACACACACACACACACACACACTCATCAACATTAATTGTATCCATTCAAATGGTACTTCCATTCTTACTTTCCACGCTCAGTGGGTACACCAATGTCTCCATGTCCGCATCATGTCTCTCTGTAGAGGAGAGAACAAAGTACATCAAAGCCTCAATTACAACACCGCAAATGTTATCAGAGCTCTATTGTCAATCAAAATGTACAAGGGAGTCCTCCGCACACCTAGACTAAATACTGACCTGGTGTTGCAGTGTTTCCTGCAGGAAAAGCCCTTGGCATGAGGCTGGGTGCGGGGGGACCTTCTGGCGCGCGGCCTAAGGGCGTGCGGCCCTTAGGGGGAGGCGTCTTGTAGCTGCAGTTCGGCCAATCCCTGATGGTCTAGTGGTTAGGAAGGGGGGGGGGGGGGGGACCCAGGCCAGGCCTGGCTGGCTGGCTGACCAGAGAGGCCTGGCCTGTGTGGGTCCCCAGTTTATGAAGGGGGGGGGGGGGGGGGGGGACCACCACCACTTCTAGCCGGGGCCTGCTTTATATAGGCAGCCATGGCGGCGCTGACCTGGTCCTCTGTAGCTTTGGGGAATGTCTTCATGATGATTTCTGCAATCAGAATAATGACAAATTGTATCGGTCATACGTGAGAGTGATATAATGTAATATATAATAGAGATGTCCAAGTATACTCCAGAAAAAGGGACATTCGTCAGACACATTATATGAACAAACTGGCAAAGACAATTGTTTGTTACCTTTAAGTAGATGAAAGAAGGCGTTTTCTTAAACGCCTTCTTTCCCTGGCCCCCCAGCATGTTGAATTGACACAATAATTTATTGGTGAAAAGTCTGAAAGAGATATAAAACACTCTTGTGAGGTGCCAATCTGCTGAGCACATTCTGTGCTTAAACAGACAGTCATACACTTAAAGCTGTACATAGTGGCTAATACACCCATACATTGATAACTGCGTGCTATAGCAACTTGCAAAGCAAACACTTGAGATGAAACAGCAATAACACATTGTAACCCATGCAGGACTTCTGAAAGTCCTGCATGGAGTCAATGGGGAATCTGGTTCGGCCACCATCACCCTCCTCCTCACCTGGCTGGTTGGCTGACCAGAGAGGCCTGGCCTGTGTGGGTCCCCAGTTTTTGAAGGGGGGGCGCAAGACAGACGAGGGTGGAAAAAACATTAAACTATTCTTTGTAGCCGCCCCCGCCACTTCGGCCTGGCGCCTGCTTGAAATATTCTGCCATGACTGTGCCGATCTGGACCTCAGTTGTACCCGGAAAGTTCTTACAGACAGCTTCTGCAATAAAAACAATTACAAATACCAATTGTTACGTTTGTCAATATTTTACATCAGCCACATGTAGCACCTGTATCACCGAGGTTAACCACTGGACTAGTTCTAGGTTCTAATGAGTGGGGAACAATAAAATATCAGACCAGAGACCACTTACTTTAAATGTAAAGCCGGAAAACCTTTTACTCAATAAGACAAAGACAAACATACAATACATAGCCTACAACACACAACATTGACCTTTGACCCAATAAAACAAAAACAAAATCCTACAGGTATCCTAAGGTAAGTTTCCACTTTCCCTTCTCCTTTAATCCTAATTTAGAAGTAGCTAAGTTCTAAACTAAGTTCAGGTATTTTAGTCAACTATTTTAGTCAGCTAATTTAGATAGGTATTAACAAATTTTAGGAACTAGTTTGAAATCCTATTTAATCTATTTGTTTTTCTAAATATCTTGAGTTAACTCTTTCCCTATTCTCCACAGGTAAAACCAGACTTTACAGGTAGAGGTAGGTATACATTTCCAAAAAAATCTAAATAGAATTTAAACCCTTAAATCACAACTTGAATCATGAAATAAAATACAACAATTTGCTATACTTGGATCAGGTTATAGTTCAAATTAATTGTTCCGTTATCAAAATGAAGTGTACGTGACATTGTAACTCAGTCCTTTTTCAGTTCAGTTGTTCAGTCCAAAACATCCAAAAAATAAATAAAACGTGTGACACAGTAACTCAGTCTTTTTCCAGTTCACTTTGTGTCTTCAATGCAATTGGCACTGTTCAATCCAAAAAAATAATAATAATTCAATTCAAGCTCCAACACTCCTACCGCTCTGGCAGTGAGTGGCTCTGTTCAATCCAAAATAACCGTGCAAAGTGGACACTTGCATGTAGAATGGTTCCTTGTATCAGGTTCTGTGTGGGCTCCTAGCTCGCCATCCAGATCTCCAACATATCACTGTGTTGTTCCAACAGGGACATAAAACCTGACCTGTACAACAGGTCATAAAGAAAACAAATCACTAAACTACACAGTACTGTGGGTCAATTAGCACTTAGCTGCAGTATGCACAACTAGACCCAAATTGATGTTGATTATTACTGCCAGCAGCTGGCTGAGCTGCCTTAAGTGTACTCATGTTTTACCATGAACAAACCAACATTTTATCATCAAAAGCATACACAATATACTCTTACTCATGAAATAATACAAAACGTTTCCATGAAAAAAATGTTAAATCACAAAGTTTAGTGCAATGAATCAATGCATTGTTTTTAAACTCACCAAAACACTCGGTCTGCACAAACTCAAAACAAACCGAGCAGGTTCTGCTCCTAAGTCTGACCAACACTTAGCACAAGTGTGTGTCACTGTTCTAATGTTTACATCAAACGTTTTTTATCACAGGTTTCTTCCTTTTTAATTGGTTTAGCAGCTTTCTGTTCTGACGTTGTCTGTCTGCTTCTCTCTCTCCACACCGCAGCTTCAGCAGAGCAGCCCCCCCACACACTGTGTCATTAAAGGGGAAGTCACTTCACCTGCCTGTCCCTTAAAGGGATGTTGTTGTTTTTTGTACATGTACAGTTTTACAGCTGACCCTAGCCCTCCAAGCAGAACCCAAATGCTACTGAAGTTTCTGACATTTGTTCGACCCAGTGCATTGGGTCCTGTTTCTCGTCGTCCATGCCACCTGATTAAAACATTTACTGGCTCATGTTTACATGTTAAAACGCCTCCCCGCGGTCTTTGACGATATTCTTCAGTATGAGGCTTTCTGAATATGTAAAGTATAAGTACACATACATACCTTTGCGAATATCTCCTGTGGCGCGGAAGCCGTTAAGTATTTTTAATATATGTTTGCCCGATTTGGAAGCTTGGATTCTTCTTGTTTATTGACACCTCATTGTACCGCCTATCTGGCTAGCTAGTGGCGCTATAGCTATGACACAGCAGATCAGAGGCAGGGACGTAGCCTCACAAGCCAACCGCACACCGGGAGGCGGTACAATAAACGGTAAACAAACAAGAAGAAATAAAGCGACCAAATCGGTCAAACAAAGATTAAAAATACTTAACGGCTTCCGCGCCACAGGAGATATTCGCACCGGGATGTATAGCTACTTAAAGTTACCGAATTCAGAATAACTCAAGGAAAATAATGGCGTCACATGCCGCGGGGCCTATTTTAGAGAGAATCTCCACATCCGCATTTAGGAATTTCCATACGAAAATACAGTAGCGAGCAGGGACCCAACGTAAAACTCAACAAAATATCAAAAAAGTTTTACGTAGGGTCCCGAAAGGGGCTAAGCTGACCCTAAACATTGTGAAACCATTACCATTTTAACCCTTATTTATCAATGTTGCTGTCATGAATTACTTGTGCATTTCAATGACTTATTTATTTAATATAGTACACCCTAATTTTCACATTTAAAATATGAATAAAAAAAGACCAAGGACAGAAAATTGTTATTTTTTTACCATTGACAAGGGAAAAGAATGGAGTCTTTTTAAATGGCCTCTTCTGTTTTGGCCCTCCACCCTGCATGTTGAATGTTTATCAGGCCATTTGTGAAAAGTCTGAAATAGATACAAATAAATGCATATACATTAAATAAATAAATGCATATACATTAAATAAATAAATGCATATACATTAAATAAATAAATACATATACATTAAATAAATAAATGCATATACATTAAATAAATAAATGCATATACATTAAATAAATAAATGCATATACATTAAATAAATAAATGCATATACATTAAATAAATAAATGCATATACATTAAATAAATAAATGCATATACATTAAATAAATAAATGCATATACATTGTCAACTGCATACTTTCCATCACACTAAGATGAAACGGCAATAAGACACCAATAACATTTAATGCATGTCTGTTTTACAGTTTTCATTCACCTTCCCAGGATCCTACGAGTGCAGGTCTTGTAGGTCGTCCCCCCCGCCATGAGACAGAGTTGAAATCTGATATTACAAATTACAAACAGCGTTTTAAATGTTTTGAATATAACATATTTAAAGATGGCTAATATATATTTTGTATTTACCAATGAACAACGGAACTCTGTATTGACCAGATCCTTTGACATGGAGTTCAAGTCCCCCTCCCTATTCATTGGAATCGCCAACCTTTCAAGACCCTCTGCTCGGTTGTTGAGGATCTTCAGTTCCTCCAGGATTTCCTGGGATTTCTCCAGGTTTTCCTGGAGGAACTCCACCACTACCTTCTGAAATTCTTGAGTAAAAAAAAAAAAAAAAAATGAGTTTAATTTCAAATACTTCCATTCTTACTTGCATCTCGCATTGGGTAGTCGAACTTTGACTTCCTTACACGGTTTCCTGTAGGAGAAAAACAAGGCAATTACATGTCATTCTTGGGTCTCAATTGAGGATTATGGTAACTCATTTCTCTACCGTTTCGGAAGTGGGGTGGTCTCACTCTAATGTTTTAATAGGAAAACATTTTGTAAAAAATTGCTGTTTAACCCACTTTGGGAACCACTGTCATACGGTGTACGTTTTAAATAGATCTACAAGCTCATAGTGCTATTTTCAACAGCTTAAGGTTGCCTGAAGAAGGTCAGTAGACTGAAAGCTTGCCAAATAAATACATTGATTGTGCAACAGATCTACACAACAGAGTGTGCAGAGCTTCCCTTCATTTCTTTCTCATGTTCCCTTTGTGGCTCCAGCACCGCCAAAGTTTTTTCAGCGGATGAGCGGTGGTTCTTTTTCCAACAGCTTAAGGTTAAAATAAAGTTAAAGTGTTTAAAAGCTTAAGTGACAGATGTGTTCCATGTGCAGGGGTAGGCAACCTGCGGCTCTAGAGCCACACGTGGCTCTTATAGGCCCTCCTCCCAGATGCTACGACAAAGAAATATGAATAGGAATAAGAGGTTTTCCTTTTCTTCTACATTTCATCATAATTTATTGAATTTGTAGTAGGCATAAAGTTATTCTTTCATTTTGATATTGCAAAACAATGTTGCCTATACACCAGATAAAAATAAGAGCGCAGAGCAGCTCAGTAGGTTCCTATAGCCCTGGTCCAGGGCTTACAGCGAGTCTCTCTCTGACGCCCTGTGGAAGTCCCTTCCACAACCCTCTGGTCATATTCTCACTCCCGTGCGAGGATTTTCAAATCCCAGCAAATAAACAAAACGACGTCACCACTCACCGACACAAAGCCTGCTAGACCTTAAGGTAAAAGTCTATTCTCGGAGCTGGGAAGCGTCTCAGGTCCCCAGCTTCTCTAAAATGCACTATTTTAAATCATTAAATAAAATGAATCCAACCAGATCGGCGCAGGCAAAACCCGGAAATGCCGTAGGAGAAGAAATGACTCTGCCCCGGTAAATTCAGGGTACATTGAGTTATTAAAATGGAACAAAGTGCATTCACAGGGATAGTAAAAGCAGTATTGTTTTTAAGGAAAGTATTTACGCTGCCCAACAAGAAGCTTCTATAGCAGACATGCTGGCTTCAATGGAATCCAAATAAGTGATATCAGTGGTGGCGACTGGGAACTTTAATCCATGCGTACCTTGGCTTCAGTCTTCTGCAGTCCGTCAGTGAGCTGGCTGCCTCCCTGTCGGGTCTTGTTGAGGTCTCGGTCCTGGTCGGCCAGCTCTCTGCACACCACAGGGCTGTGCAGCACCACAGCCCGCCTCTTCACAGGCCTTTCCATCATGGCAGGCCCATCAGCACACTTTTTTTTACAAAAGAAATACAGAACTATATGCTTAGTTTAAACTAGAAATCGATCTATTTGTGTGTGTTTTCTATTTAACCCATTCTGACCTGAGATCAGATTCATACGAGGTTTCCGCCGGACACACACTGGTCTGATGAACCCATTCTGACCTGAGATCAGATTCTAAAAATGTCAGTCGTTCTTCAATTTTTTCAAAAATAGCAGACCTACAAGCTCGTATCGCGCCACTCAGTGGCGCGATATGAGCTTGTAGATCTGCTGTTTTTAAATAGCTAAAGCATAACATGATGCTGACACCAAAATGGGTGCCCGTTCAGAATGGGTTAATAATATGATTAAATTCCCAGTGAATCGGGTGTTTAATAGAGTTTCCAACAGGCCTGAAATTTAAGGCCCGGCCCCAACTGGGTCCCTCGGCCCCGGGTTCTGGCAGGAATTTTAGAACTCTAGTGTTTAAGTGCACTGATGATGTAATGTTTACACTGGCTACGTTTACATGAAGGGTGATCATTCCGAATAAATACTTCAGAATAAAATACATCCGGTAAGGTTTTTTGCCGCGAGTTTACATGGGAAATGGTCATTCCGAATGAGTGTTTATATGGAGAAGTTATAGAAGACATGATACATGTTAATTCACGTGAAACTACGCTGTTCATTCATTTTTCCCCATCCGCTGCGGCTCCGCTTCTATTTGTACTTTATTATCTACAGCACGGCCAGGGCACGCAACACACTGATTATTATTGTATCGGGTCGCTCGTTATTTTTGAGAGAGAGAGAGAGGGAGAGAGGGAGAGAGAGAGAGAGAGAGAGAGAGAGAGACCGTTGAACACACACACATACACACAGATCAGGGTTATCGTCGTCATCTGCTGCTGCTCCACGTTTTTTTGTGGATTTCGGATCTGAAAAAAGGAACGAAATAACGCGCTCTATGTGCAAACTCCTCGGCGCGCCTTGGATATGAGCGCCTTGGAGCATGCTCAGAAAGACCAGAATGAACTTACATCCGAATTAGTGTATACATGAGTCCAATTTTCTTTCAATCGCAATGAACATCGGAGTAATCCGGCCAGTGACATCGGAATGGTTTTTAGATCGCATCGAGCGTTTTCATTCGGATGTAAGTTTTTGTAGGTGTTTACATAACAACGTTTAATAGGATTGAACTTCTATTCGGAATGAAAAGGGGATTTAACTGCTCATGTAAACGTAGCCATTGACTCACTTTGACCTGCAGGACTTTGAGTTCAGCCTCCAGTCTCTTCCCTTCTTCCACCTCCTGGCTGTATTTGTCCTGAAGCTCCTCCATTCTGTTGTCTGACACACAATCACACGTTATTACACAAACAACACTTCCGTAGGTAGACCACAGTGTTCACTGAGTGTTAAATACCGTGCTGCTGCCTGTGGGGTGGGGGGGGGGGGGGGCTGCAGGGTGGGGAAATCCTTCCGTGGCGTGCCATAGGACTGCAGCTCAGGATGAAGAGGGCTGTGTGCAAACCAACTCAAAAGGTACTTTTTTTAGTATAGCAGACACAAGGGTCATTTTGCAAGTCAGATGTGCAATTGTTTTTGATACTTCTCTACAACAGCATATCCTATCTTAATAGCAGAGCCGGACTAACAATGGAACTAGGTGGAGCTTAAGCGCCAGGGCCCGAAGCTTGCAGGGCCAGGTACGAGACTATAGGTTAGGTACAGCTGTTGCTTCTTTCGAAAAATATAACGCAACATAAGAACCCCCGCTAGTGTTTTTGGTCTGCTCGTTTTCGGGAGGAGAGGGAGCAGTCTGTTTGGGGGGGTTCCCGACGGCTGCGCGTCGCTTCCTCCTCCGACAGAGGGGAAGCGAGTAAGCGACGCCGTCAGAAGCCCCCTTGCTCAGGAAGGCCCCCCCTCACTCAGACCGACCAACGTGTGTTGTTGCGACAATAACATACAGCCTATGTAAGAGGAATATAAACAAGACCTTGGCGCAAAACTTCATATTTACCCTGCTCTAATGCAACAAAAGTTGCATTATGTTACATGTTGCAACATGTTATATGGACCATGTAACAACATGGTCAACAGCACTGTTTGCAAACGTAGCTACATTTGTTGGCCATGGACAATTTAGACAAAACATGCTGCTGCCTGCTAATGGAGCTTGTAGATATAGGCTAATTATTTTTTGCAGATTGCAGATAGTTTAGCAGAGACTGAAGTTGGAAAGGCTGTGCCCAGTGCGGCATGCCTGCTGGCTGCTGTGTCTTGTGTCAGCGGGCAGCGCAGGCAGTAGTGGATATGCGCTAAATGCATGCATGTTAATTAATTAATTGACTGACTGAATCAGTATAGGGGCCTTTTGATTTGGTGAAGCGCCAGGGCCTTGAGAGGGGTTAATCCGTCACTGCTTAATAGTTAATGTTAGAAAGACCATCATTCCACAAGGTACATTATTAGATTCTAACATAAATAAATAAAGATGTCCAATCTGTATTCGTTGGTGCAACCACTCCTACAACCAACAATGTCCGTGCGTACCTACCCATGTATCCGTGCGTACCTATCATAGACTGTAAAAAATATGGACAAAGCGTTCCGCGGGTCTAACATGAACGTAAAATGAAGCCTGTAATAATATGCTTGTAAGTCGCCATCTTTCTAGATCCGTTTGGTACCAGCTGGCCATTGGCTGGCTCCGTTTTGTACCAGCTGGTCATTGGCTGCCCAGACAACGAGGCGGGACTTCCCCCCTTCTCCGTTGGTTTTTATTTTGACTCGAGTGGGAGGAGAAGACTCTTGAGTGGGAGGGGAATCCCGATCATAGACTGTAACGGTAGCTCAGAACATACGCGACTTTATGGTCATTTTTTTAATTAATGGGACCATCATTTTCCAAAAAGAATATTATGACATTAGAAATGAGACTTTAAACTAGTGACTGGAAGAAGAAAGTATTCATGACGATGTTTATTAAGGTAATACAGTCTAGGTGAAGTTGGGCCCAAATACATGGGCCTCTATGGAGCTATGGGGCTTTTTGGGTCCAGTCCAGCGCCACAACAGGCCATTATATGAACTACCGATTTCAAATGAGGCTTCACGAAATATCTGGCTGACTGCCCCCCTGGTACCTATGCATCATTGGTCATGAGCACGAGTATGACTTATTAGTAACAGTAGGGGGCGCCATAAACAGAGAGGGATAGTGCATGCTCTGTTGCCTGCTAATGAGAGGTGTGGGGGGGGGAATTGCACCACTTAGTTCACACGGGTGTGATTTTATTTATTTATCAGATAACGGCCTCACTCCACTGACACCGAGTAATGTCCTGAGGACTATTAGATCACAAGGTATGTAGTTGGCATAGTGCATTTATATGCTATTGAATACATTTATATTGGAGTAATATTAACTTCTGCCCCCATACAGCGGGTCTAGGAATCAGTCCGGTGCAAACGAGAGCTAGGCCTCGAGGTTGATTTTGATTGACAATAGAGCTCTGATAACATTTGCGGTGTTGTAATTGAGGCTTTGATGTACTTTGTTCTCTCCTCTACAGTGAGACATGGATCTCGCGGGAGCAGCGCCGGAACGCCTCGAGGTACAATTCCCCATGTCTCAGTGTCCCCCCAGTGCCTCCCCATGTCTCCCCAGTGTCAGCCCCAGAGCTCCCCCAGTGTTCCCCCAGTGTCTCCCCAGTGTCAGCCCCAGAGCTCCCCCAGTGTTCCCCCAGTGTCTCCCCAGTGTCAGCCCCAGAGCTCCCCCAGTGTCCCCCCAGTGTCTCCCCAGTGTCCCCCCAGAGCTCCCCCAGTGTCCCCCCAGTGTCTCCCCAGTGTCAGCCCCAGAGCTCCCCCAGTGTCTCCCCAGTGTCCCCCCAGAGCTCCCCCAGTGCCTCCCCAGTGTCTCCCCAGTGCCCCTGCAGTGCCTCCCCAGTGTCTCCAATAGCAATAATACAAATTAATCTTAATTTATTAATCAAATTAATTAATTAATCAAAAATGTCGCCGCGCGCCCTTAGGCCGCGCGCCAGAAGGTCCCCCCGCACCCAGCCTCGTGCCAAGGCCTTTTCCTGCAGGAAACACTGCAACACCAGGTCAGTATTTAGTCTAGGTGTGCGGAGGACTCCCTTGTACATTTTGATTGACAATAGAGCTCTGATAACATTTGCGGTGTTGTAATTGAGGCTTTGATGTACTCTACAGTGTTGACTAGCATTGGTGTACCCGCTGAGTGTGGAAAGTAAGAATGGAAGTACCATTTGAATGGATACAATTAATTTTGATGAGTGTGTGTGTGTGTGTATATAATGTAGTTATTTTGTTAATCAGATTTTCAGAAGGAAATGTTGGAGACACAACACACTCAAATTGCCATACTGCACGCCATATTGGCTCAGTTAAAAAAAAATGGTGAGGAGGAGGAGGTGTTTACAAGATTCCTCATTGACTCCATGCAGGACTTTGAGAAGTCCTGCATGGAGATGTCCAATGCAGCCTACAGGAGGAGTACAGTGGTAAATAATAATAATAATAATAATAATAAGTTGTTAAATATTAAAATTTTAATTAACAAAATTTACATCACTATTGATCATTTATATACAGATATCAAAGATGTCCAGGGAAGGAGAGGAGGACTTAAAATCCTTCACAAGGAATATACTGGGGAGGTATGAATATGCAGCTACAAGACTCCTCCCCCTTTAAGAGTCATGGGCGTGGCCACAGAGCTCTTGGCTCCACCCGGCAGACCCTCCGGCGGTGACGAGGAACACCTGCCCGTGCAGCGCCGTCCAATCACAGAGTGAGTTCCACCAGAAGGAAGTGTTGGAGACACAACACACACAAATTACCATACTGCACGCCATATTGGCTCAGTTGAAGAAAAATAATGAGGAGGAGGAGGAGGTGGTGTTTACAAGATTCCCCATTGACTCCATGCAGGACTTTGAGAAGGTCCTGCATGGAGCTCTCCAATGCAGCCTACAGGATTAAAGTGGTAAATAATAATAATAATAAGTCCTTTAATATTAAATTTTTAATTAACAAAATTGACATCACTATTGATCATTTATATACAGATATCAAAGATGTCCAGGGAAGAAGGGAAGGACATCATTTCCCCAGGTGTTCCCCCCCCCCCCCCCCACACAGGCCAGGCCTCTCTGGTCAGCCAGCCAGCCAGGCCTGGGTCCCTACTACTAGGGCTCCTAGACCGAGGCGGTCAGTCTCTCCACCTCCCTGTCCCGCTGCCACTTCTGTGAGTACAATCAAAACAGTGCAGACCAAACGTGTCAGTGTATTTGCATCTAGATTCGCACCAGAGCTGGATGCTGACACGCTATCTGCGTATTTAAAAGATAAACTTAAGCGGGAAGTCGCCTGTCAGAAAATGGTCAGTGCACAAAGCCCATTTGCCTGTGGCAGCGGAGTGTAAAGACGTTGGTGAAATGTACACTCCCGAGCTCTGGCCTGAAGGAGCGTTTGTCCGGCGGTATTATGAACCGCGTAGGGCTGTGGCTAACGGGCCTAATCTGGAGCTTGCTACTGTGGATGTAAATAGTGTGCAGAAGGAGGCTACGCCCAAACCATCCACCTCCTACTGTACCAAATTGTATTAACATAGCATACCGTATTACTGTATCACTTTAGTATACAAGTAGTGAAAGTGTAATGTTTTTTTTTCTTCCTCAAAACAGCAGGCCAACGGGGAACACCAGGTCAGTATTTAGGCGGTGTTGTAATTGAGACATGCATCTCGCACCAGAAGCACCGGCACTCCTCAAGGTACAATTCCATAATTATAATTCAGGAAATGTTCTTTCTTTCAAGATACCAAATTGTATAATCATAGCATACCGTATTACTGTATCACTTTAGTATACAAGTAGTGAAAGTGTAATGGGTTTTTTTTCCCTCAAAACAGCAGGCCAACTGGGAACACCAGATCAGTATTTAGTCTAGGTGTGCGGAGGACTCCCTTGTACATTTTGATTGACAATAGAGCTCTGATAACATTTGCGGTGTTGTAATTAAGGCTTTGATGTACTTTGTTTTCTCCTCTACAGAGAGACATGATGCCCCAAGCATATCCGGCACTCCTCAAGGTACAATTCCATAATTATAATTCAGGAAATGTTCTTTCTGGTGTAGGTTACCTGGATTTCAGGAAAAATGGGCGGGATTCACAGTGCAGTGCCAGGGCAGTGGTCCCTGGAATAATGAATTCACCATCTTAAAAGTTTGAATTGTTACAGCTGACAGAATCCTGCTCTTTTATTGGAAGATCCATAGAACACCTGGTCTTAAAGAGTGTAATGAGAAAATGGTTAAAATCACATATGAATACATGTTGAGCAAAGTAAGCATTTATTATGAACATTAGACAATTGTGAGAGCATCTGAATGTGTTCTCTGATTTTGTTGATTTCCTTTTGTGTTCTTTATTGGAATGGCTGTTTTGTATCGGTAATGCTGGATTGTATCAGTTGTATTTTGTACCACATTTGAATTAGGAACTGCTCTGAGCACCCAGGCATCTCAACGTATATGGAGATGGTATAGAAAATATTTAATTTATTTAGATTTGTTTATTCTTCCCCAAAGACAGCGAATCGTGGCGCTAGCCCGGGGCAAAGAAGGAACAGGACTAGAGAACATTGAGCTGTGAACAAATCTGTGATGGTGTAAATATGACTTGTTTTTATTCCCCTCTACAGGCCAACGGGGAACACCAGGTCAGTATTTAGTCTAGGTGTGCGGAGGACTCCCTTGTACATTTTGATTGACAATAGAGCTCTGATAACATTTGCGGTGTTGTAATTGAATTGAATGCAATTTGAATGGATACAATTAATGTTGATGAGTGTGTGTGTGTATATAATGTAGTTATTTTGTTAATCAGATTTTCAGAAGGAAATGTTGGCGACCCAACATACACAAATTGAACTACTGCAAGCCATATTGGCAGAGTTAAAAAAAAAAAATGGTGAGGAGGAGGAGGGTAGGCCTACCCCTACAAGATTCCCCATTGACTCCATGCAGGACTTTGAGAAGTCCTGCATGGAGCTCTCCAATTCCCCCTACAGGACTAAAGTGGTAAATAATAATAATAATAATAATAATAATAATAATAAGTTGAATATTAAAACAAACAACAAACAAAATGTACATCACTATTGATGATTTATATACAGATGGAAAAGATGTCCAGGGAAGGGGAGGAGGACTTCAAATCCTTCACTAGGAATATATTGGGGAGGTATGAATTCAAATTGAAGGGTTACAATGTGTTATTGCTGTTTCATCTCAAGTGTTTGCTTTGCAAGTTGCTATAGCACGCAGTTATCAATGTATGGGTGTATTAGCCACTATGTACAGCTTTAAGTGTATGACTGTCTGTTTAAGCACAGAATGTGCTCAGCAGATTGGCACCTCACAAGAGTGTTTTATATCTCTTTCAGACTTTTCACCAATAGATTGATGTGTCTATTTAATATGATGGGGGGCCAGGGGAAGAAGGCTTTCAAGAAGACGGCCTTCTTTAATTTCCTTAAAGGTAACATAAACAATTGTCTTTGCCAGTTTGTTCATATAATGTGTCTGACGAATGTCCCTTTTTCTGGAGTATACTTGGACATCTCTATTATATATTACATTATATCACTCTCATGTATGACCGATACAATTTGTCATTATTCTGATTGCAGAAATCATCATGAAGACGTTCTTGGGAGCTACAGAGGGCCAGGTCAGCGCCGCCATGGCTGGCTACATAAAGCAGGCCCCGGCGAGGAGAGGTGGTGGCGGTTTCGGCCTCTAAGATGTAACATGTATAACAATATATGAGTGACTGACTGTTGCAAACGATACAGAGACACCTCCCTGACAATAACGCCGAGACGGCTTGTTTATTTTTGGACCACAACGCTTATAGTAGATGATATTAAGATCACCCCATGTTATTCTCCATAGAGAAATTACTTCCGCGAACCAGGGGAATCGTCGGGATGAGCGAGTTATGTCAGGACTTCGGTGCTCTATTGACTTTAATTTAAAACTTTGTTTCAAAAAACACTTCATTGTCAATAATAAAAAAAGTTGATTTGAGTTTGGAATTGGAGTCGTGTCCTTTTATGTCCTTTGGACAATAACTTTACAGCTGCAAATGCTAAAATAAAGGGCTTCACATTTCTGCTGATTAAACATGTTTTGTCACCTATAGTGGACTAAACCCCAAAGAAAAGTCTAGTTTTAAAGTATATTCCTTAAAGCATTAAACTATTTTTTTTCTCCAGTAGTACTTTTAGTTTACTACAATAGAATGAGTGTCCTCTGGGTAACGACACCTGAAGGACAAATCCATGAACAAAATGCTGTTTTTATGTGATACAGTGTGTGTATGATTAATTAGCTTTGCTAAAGAATATAGAACTAGGGACCACCCAACAAAGAGGCGAGTTTGGTCGGGACACTCAGCTGGGGGCCAGTGGTAGCCGTAAGCGGGTTGACCTTTGATGGGCTGTAACCGCCGAGAGAGCCAGGCCTTCAACACGCTCTGTAAGTGCCACGACCACGACTGTTGTGTACCCGGCCCGGCCCGGCCTGTGGGGGCGGTCGAGAAAGAAAAAGAGACGAGACGGAGCAGAGCAACAGGAACGATAAAGCAAGCAGGGCAAGGAGGTGTGCGTGAACAGTTTTGGGCAGACGAGACACAGATCGAGTGGACCACCAGAGACGGAAGCAGAGAGGTCGCAATAATGCACGCCTACGACAGAAGGGCTCAGGTTAATACCTGGGCTGGCCTGTAAGTAACAGAAGGGCTCAGGTTAATACCTGGGCTGGCCTGTACGTACGACAGAAGGGCTCAGGTTAATACCTGGGCTGGCCTGTAAGTACGACAGAAGGGCTCAGGTTAATACCTGGGCTGGCCTGTAAGTACGACAGAAGGGCTCAGGTTAATACCTGGGCTGGCCTGTACGTACGACAGAAGGGCTCAGGTTAATACCTGGGCTGGCCTGTACGTACGACAGAAGGGCTCAGGTTAATACCTGGGCTGGCCTGTACGTACGACAGAAGGGCTCAGGTTAATACCTGGGCTGGCCTGTAAGTACGACAGAAGGGCTCAGGTTAATACCTGGGCTGGCCTGTAAGTAACCGATTCGCAGTATTGCCGCACGGAGACCTACCTGTCACTTCTATATCCACACTGTATCCACCCTGTAAAACCAGATGAACTGTGCGTAGTCTCTTTTGGGTTTCAGTATCCAGACGAAGAGAAGACACCGATGTGACTGTCCCCACAACCGCACCTCCTCCTGCATTTTGCACTTTGCTCCAGACATTTTAATTGGCATTGATTATTGTTTTGTTTCGTTGTTTTTGGTTAAGATTTTAGTTTAGTTAGTTAGGATTTGTGTTAGGGTTTTTAGATTTAGGGCGTTTTTAATTGTATTTTCTACTGGCCTTTTAGCGTGCCCCTGTCTAGATTCAATAAATATTATTTTGTTAATTCCTCCCCAACAACCTGGCTCGACATCAGTCTTTTAACAGTTTCCTTTAATTTATATGCTCTTTTTAACTGGTTTTTAACTCGAACCTGGGTGTCCTTTTATTGTTTTAAGAGTATAATTGAGGGCTTGCACCTCGCCAAAAAGCAAGTGGCGTAGTTGGCTACATTTTAACTTAAGTCTCACAGTATAATGCACACACGCACTTTAACTAGTGCACTTTAAATCCTACTGTGTTTCTTGATTTTGTATTTTTACTTAACCGGCTCCCGTCACACAAGCAAATTGCAAAAGCAATTTGGATCAATGGGAGGTTAATGGACAGTATTGAAAGATAGATTCCCATTTTTTTTTTAATCTAGAATTGCAAATTGCAGCTAAATGTAGATTGTGTTTTGTAATAATCCAAATCTACAAAGACACTGGTAGTCAAGTTTACAAATAATAGTAGAGTATAAAAGTACAATACTGTCCACATGCAGTACTTCAGTAAATATAATGATTTACTTTACATCACTGTTTAGTTTAGAACAATGTTTGCTTTGTTTGTTTCCTTCTCAAAAAAGGACAAACACTCCTCAGATTGTTGTCACAATTAATAAACCATCAACAGTCAAACAATGTTTAAACAATAACCTGTTTAAGGAGGTTGTTCGAAAGTCAAGCCTGTCCCTGACATCATTCCCGTAGGCACCGCCGATGCGGCGTTTAACGGAGGAGGAGAAACCTCCTCTGGCTCCTTTTTAAACAAATGGTGCCTCAAAACCACTGCTATGGATTCCTTTGTCTTGTTATCGTTTGAATCCAGTTTAACCCTATAATGGTCTGCTATTTTAATTAGTTGGTCTTTGGTGCATTGCATTAACAGGTCCTCAGACGGATCTGCGATAAATGCCTCTAAACTAACCATGGCTCTGTGCACGCTTAAAGTTCACAGCTGGCAGAAAAACAAAAACAAAAAAATACAAGTGCCCCTCTAGCCTATATAATTCCCAAGCTATGCTCCACCCGTCTTCATGCCGGTTTGCGGGAGGTACTTATGCACGGAAGGCCACCGCAAAGGCCTAGCTGATACCGAGAGGCAGGGAGGGCAACCAGAACCTGGCGACCCGCATGCACCCCTCAGCTGTGCCCCCGAGACGACCGTGCGTACACACAGCCGCTGCACCCGCACCTTGCACCTAAACCACCCCCCGGCCTAGACCCAGCGAGCTATATTCTATACCAGAGACTAAACGCGCCTACCAGAGACACTCGTATTAAAATAAAACACAAAACCAGCCAAGCAAACTATATATTTAATATACTATAATAATTATAATATATATATATATATATATTTACTTTAGCAGCACAACAGCCAGGAAAAACCTCTCCACCAGCACAAACTTTACTCAAAATTAATGCAAAGTAACCAAACTTAATAAATCAACTTCAAATCATCATACAAATTACTGCATCTCCCAAAGTCAGAGTACATTCACAAGCGTGTACGCTGAAGTAAACATGGCTTATCGGTTTGTACTCACCGGACTGATGAATGGACCAGGACCGGACTGATGAATGGACCAGGACCGGACTGATGAATGGACCAGGACCGGACTGATGAATGGACCAGGACCGGACAGATGAATGGACCAGGACCGGACTGATGAATGGACCAGGGAATCCCCGGAACGGTTCCCCAATGACGTCACTTCATTCACAAAACCCCAAAAGCACGGCGCAGACAAGCCGTTCATTAAGGCCAAGTTGCCCATGGGCTCTACCGCGGCAGAGACCAAAGGCAGAAGGGCGGGCCACTCCTGTTCTGCATCGACGCCAGCATCCTGCACACATTGTAAAAATAAAAGCTAAATTAAATCTCATGAATGAAAACGTAATGATGACGTTCACGGTATTATCATTCTAAACCGTTACTACTGTTGCACAATGCCCTGCTCTGGGTGGGATCTCCGTCAGTCTAATTGCTGTACATGAAAAGTGTCTTGAGTTTGCAATAGCAAAGGTCTGCTGCTGCCGCTGTTCTACATGCAGCCAAGCAGTTGAAGAAATCACAGATCGAGGCATTAATTAAGCAATAAGCCACGAGAGGTCTCAGGTTAGCGGGTATTTTACACTGGCTGGGGGCGTAGGCAGACCCCACGCGCAGCCGAGGGTCTTCTACCTCCCAGCCAGTGTAAAATACCCGGTAAGCTGGGCCTCCAGTGGCTTATTGCTTTATTAAAACGGTTACAAACATATAGCAATATTAACCTAATAAAACTATTGAATTCACAAAAGTAGCTACGCTTTGCGCCACCAGAGCGAGCCACATCACTTCCTTGTTGTGCTCGGCAAGTATGCTATGTGACGGGAGAATAGCGCTTGATGTCTTTACGGGGCTGCCTGGAGCCACACATTCACAGTCATATGAGCCGAGCGGTGCTTAGACGCCCGCACGGCATGTGTTTGTAAAACAATCAAGCGCTCCCCTTCCCCAGTTCAGCTACAAGGCTGCAGGATGATACAAAGTGATTGAAGGAGTGGGTTATCGGTGAAATTTGCACCGGTCACGTGACAATAACAAGCCAATCACAATGAAGTATTGGGACTACCAGTTTTAGAAACTTTGTTTTAAGACATTTGAGACCATTCATGTTCATGGAAGAAGCTTCTAAACATGTATTCTATTGCCAATTTGTGACCTTGTAGATCTGCTATTTTTGCTGTGCAACGTGCTTCCATAATTAAGACATGCTTCTATGGAACTGGTATCCATGTGCAGTGCAGACCTGAGTGTGTCTTGGCCTTACCAGGAGGACAGTATGTAGGAACACATGTCTGAACTGCAGTAGCACTAGACATGCCATCTCACAACCTGATTCTCTGGACACGTTCTCACAAAACAAGCGCCTCACTCTGCCGTTCTTGGCACGTTTGAGATACTGTCTCACAATTAGTTAAAACTACAAATTGTTAAATACTTTATTTTACATACTTCAACGTCCTTGATCAGGGCACCAGGCTCTTCTCCCAGATGGTCGATGAGGCACTTGATCAGGATTCCTCTGGTTAGCTGTATGGGGTTTCCACTCTGCAGACAGAGTTTTATCCTTAATACAATGCATTACTTTGCACATTCAAGCTGGGCTTTTGTTTACCAACTTTAAAGTCTACCGTTTCAATTGTCTGCACACAGTTTTAGCGTTTAGGGCCCCATTTCCACCAGTGCTAAACACATTATCCCCAAACTTCTTTGCCTTTTTTACTCGTTTGAAAAACAAAATTGGTCAACTAGCCAATCTAAATGAAGAGAAATGTTTTTCAAAATAGTAAAAAAAAAGGCAAAGAAGTTCAGGAATAAGAGGGGTTTAGTACCGACAAGACTATTAAGACATGCATTTCGTCTAGCAGGGAATGAACAGGACAGAGACATAGTGATGACTGTTTAGAATTAGATTAGTATCTAAAGTAAGTGATCAAAATTAACTTAATGGGACAGGTCTAGGACATTTGACAGGTTTAAGTTAATTAAATTAACTTAATGGGACAGGTCTAGGACATTTTGACAGGTTTAAGTTAATTAAATTAACTTAATGGGACAGGTCTAGGACATTTTGACAGGTTTAAGTTAATTAAATTAACTTAATGGAACAGGTCTAGGACATTTGACAGGTTTAAGTTAATTAAATTAACTTAATGGGACAGGTCTAGGACATTTTGACAGGTTTAAGTTAATTAAATTAACTTAATGGGACAGATCTAGGACATTTGACAGGTTTGCGTTACAGGCAAGATACTACAGTGGAAGTCAATGAGGAACATTTCTCACCCGGATGTGAAGTTACAACATGGCAAGGAAATTACAACACAAACTTCTACCAAAGTGTTCTAGCTTTTTAAAGTTGATGAATACCAAACAATTGGGAACAAAACACTTGGGAACATACCGTATGCGCCTTCTGCACAGACTTTTAGGAGTTCAGTTAAGTTCTTGTTTATATTATTTTCTTTCTTATCTTTGTCATGAAAGAGCTCCTCTCTTCACCTCTGCTCTGTTTGTCCTGCTCTACCATGCCCAAGACCCAACAGGTGATTGAAATGAGGTGATCAGAGCAGGTGAGCCTAATTCAACCTGCCCATGAACCAGACAGACCACAAAACCAGAGCACAGTAGATGGCGCTATATCACCATGCATTTACCATAATGTACCCAAATAAACACACATATAATGTTCACGTCAGAACGGTGAGCAATACAATAGAATATCACAAAATACCCATTGCTGGGAGAGCTACAGCTACAAAGGTGCAAATATATGGTCTAGCTTTGTATCTTTTGCATCTGCCAGTGTGATTGCAGCATAAGAAGTTGGCTAGTAGTAGTACATAAAATGCCTTAATGATACTGGACTTACAGGCTATAGTTGACAATGTCCACTCTGTTGAATAAATCACTGCAGCCAAGAGCCAACATCAGACAGTCTACAAAACAAACACCAACATTAAAGACATTTTAGCTTGCCAGGCCCAAGTCTGTGCAGCATTTGAGCCACGGACCACCATTTGACGACATTGGACCCTGTAAAGGTCCATTTGGTTACATGTAGGCATATATTATACTCTCAGAGTTACAGAGCTGTAAGGGTCCATTTGGTTACATGTAGGCCTATATTATACTCTCAGAGTTACAGAGCTGTAAGGGTCCATTTGGTTCCATAATGTGTCACATTCTCAGAGTTACAGAGCTGTAAGGGTCCATTTGGTTCCATAATGTGTCACATTCTCAGAGTTACAGAGCTGTAAGGGTCCATTTGGTTCCATAATGTGTCACATTCTCAGAGTTACAGAGCTGTAAGGGTCCATTTGGTTACATGTAGGCCTATATACTCTCAGAGTTACAGAGCTGTAAGGGTCCATTTGGTTGTCATCATGTAGGCCTATATACTCTCAGAGTTACAGAGCTGTAAGGGTCCATTTGGTTACATGTAGACCTATATTATACTCTCAGAGTTACAGAGCTGTAAGGGTCCATTTGGTTACATGTAGGCCTATATACTCTCAGAGAATCCCCCCCCCCCTTTCCCCCTCACTGTATATGTATCTTTTCCCTTTTTGTTTCCTATATGATGAATTCCTGTTCTGTTCTTTAACTACATAGAAGTGTCTATTTGTACGTCTCTAAATGTTTTGATGAATTGAACAATGTGGACCCTGTTGTAAACAAGTGTATTGCTTAATTGGGTCGTCCACTCACAGTTAACAGTCTTTGTATTGAGTTTGTGCTTGAAATGTACTGTAAATTCTGCAAACTGTTAATAAATATTTCAATCAATCAATCAAAGTTACAGAGCTGTAAGGGTCCATTTGGTTACATGTAGGCCTATATTATACTCTCAGAGTTACAGAGCTGTAAGGGTCCATTTGGTTACATGTAGGCCTATATTATACTCTCAGAGTTACAGAGCTGTAAGGGTCCATTTGGTTCCATAATGTGTCACATTCTCAGAGTTACAGAGCTGTAAGGGTCCATTTGGTTCCATAATGTGTCACATTCTCAGAGTTACAGAGCTGTAAGGGTCCATTTGGTTCCATAATGTGTCACATTCTCAGAGTTACAGAGCTGTAAGGGTCCATTTGGTTCCATAATGTGTCACATTCTCAGAGTTACAGAGCTGTAAGGGTCCATTTGGTTCCATAATGTGTCACATTCTCAGAGTTACTTACAAAGCTGTAAGGGTCCATTTGGTTCCATAATGTGTCACATTCTCAGAGGTACAGGTTGAAAACCACTGAGCTAAATAAGCTAACACCTGCAAACACAGAGACTCACCTGAGTTTGATAGACTTCAGCTTACTGTAGGCTAGAAGCTTTGTGTTGTTTTTCACCATCCTGGTAAACAAAAACACTGACTATTCTATACTCTACTCCATGTCCATGTTGTCTACAATATGTTACATGACGAGTTATTCATGAAAACAAACGGCTTGTTGTAACAAACCAACACTATAGCAGCACGTGTTGTGTTGGCGTTTTTTTTCTTTTACCAAAAGCTGGCGTGGTGCGTCCTGATGACTGAAATAATCACAAACCTATACGTCTTCTTTCTGTGATTTCTTCTTCCTGTGAAGGCAGCACTTTATACAATTTAGACATTTAGCAGATGCTCTTAATCCAGAGCGATCCATTTACAGTAAGCAAGAACAAAAAACATGGAATCCATCATATAGGCCTACATACAAATAGTCATCATTGATTGATTGATTGAAATATTTATTAACAGTTTGTAGAATTTACAGTACATTTTAAGCACAAACTCAATACAAAGACTGTTAACTGTGAGTGGACGACCCAATTAAGCATTACACTTGTTTACAACAGGGTCCACATGGTTCAATTCATCAAAACATTTAGAGACGTACAAATAGACACTTCTATGTAGTTAAAGAACAGAACAGGAATTCATCATAAAGGAAGCAAAAAGGGAAAAGAAACATAGTGAGGGGAAAAGGGAGGGGGGGGGCGGTGGGGGGGGATTCAGATTTTACAGAGGCCAGTTTTGAATTGCAGCCGTCCGTAGGTGCCCTTTGAGAGCGGTTTTGAAGGAGTCAAGGGATTCACATGTCTTAATGACTGTTGGTAGGGCGTTCCACATTTTGGTGGCATATGAGCGAAAATAATTTAGTCCCTTGTTTGTGCCGAATCTGGGTTGTACATGGTTTGTTGCACTCCCTCTGGTGTTGTGGGTGTGGACTTTGTTTACATTAAGGAAGTATTTAGACAGGTACATGGGTATCTTAGTGAAGTATTTAGACAGGTACATGGGTATCTTAGTGAAGTATTTAGACAGGTACATGGGTATCTTAGTGAAGTATTTAGACAGGTACATGGGTATCTTAGTGAAGTATTTAGACAGGTACATGGGTATCTTAGTGAAGTATTTAGACAGTTACATGGGTATCTTGGTGGAGATTGGAATAGTACATGTAAACGTAAAACAAAGTAAACATTTTTCAGACCCGATTATTTATGTTTAAATAAAATAAAAATGCATACAAGACATTCCGTCTTCTTTTCACAATGTCTTCCGTGTTACTTCTGACATTCACTCCTACCCCACAAGGCAAAGAGATCGTTTTGAATTACCCTATTGTCACACGTCCAAACATCAATCTGTCATCACATTTAGAGGCCCTCATCTATGGAACTCCCTAATGCTTCACTTAAATCCTCATTATCCTTGCCAATATTCAAAAAACATCCAAAGAAATATCTTATTTCTTCCTCTCTGTAGTTTACATGTTTTACCTTGATGCGTTATTTTCTTTTGTGTTTGTTGTTGCATTGTTTATTTCCGTTTGTGTGTCTGTGTTTTTATTTATTTACTGCACAGCTGCCCCCCTTTGCCAACTTGTAGACTTATGTACTGTTGGCGACTGTGGCTCAGGAGGTAGAGCAGGTCGTCCAATGATCCATGGGTCGGCGGTTCGAATCCCGGCTCCTCCTGTCTACATGTCAAAGTGTCCTTGGGCAAGACTCTGAACCCCAAATTGCTCCCGATGTGCTGGTTGGTACCTTGCATGGCTTCCGCCCATAGACTGTAAAAATTATGGACAAAGCGTTCCCCGGGTCTAAAATGAACGTAAAATGAAGCCTGTAATGATATGCTAATTCCTGATGTAAGTCGCCATCTTTTGGTACCAGCTGGCCATTGGCTGGCTCCGTTTTGTACCAGCTGGTCATTGGCTGCCCAGACAACGAGGCGGGACTTCCCCCCTTCTTCTCCGTTGGTTTTTATTTTGACTCGAGTGGGAGGAGAAGACTCTTGAGTGGGAGGGGAATCCCGATCATAGACTGTAACGGTAGCCACGCCCCAGAAAATACGCGACTTTATGGTAATTTTTTTAATTAATGGGACCATAATTTTCCAAAAAGAATATTATGACATTAGAAATGAGACTTTAAACTAGTGACTGGAAGAAGAAAGTATTCATGACCATGTTTATTAAGGTAATACAGTCTAGGTGAAGTTGGGCCAAAATACATGGGCCTCTATGGAGCTATGGGGCTTTTTGGGTCCAGTCCAGCGCCACAACAGGCCACTATATGAACTACCGATTTCAAATGAGGCTTCACGAAATATCTGGCTGACTGCCCCCCTGCTTCCGCCGCAATCGGTGTACGAATGGGTGAATGTAATTCACAATCTATGTAAAGTGCCTTGGATAAAGGCGCTATATAAATGCACCATTTACCATTTATTTCTTAGAAATAAAACGTTGGTTTAACATGAATGATATATGGACATTGGTTGCACATTAATGGTTGGCTTTGGCAGCACCAGCTCCAATTGTCTAGGTTAAACACATCTATATGAACTTACCCTAATGCAATTGAACAGTGTTACTTATACATGTTTCAATCACGTTGGGTCAACATGATTCAGTTAACGTCATTCAATTTACTAGTACATGTTTTAATCAAGTTGGGGCAACATGATTCAGTCATATTCATTATTCTAGCTACATGATGTGATCATAATATTAGTCCAACACAATTTGATCCATGCAAATTATTTTATTTTTAATGCAGGGAACAGTTCATTCATGCATTACAGTGCATTACTACATATTATACAAATACAAATATGTGTTTTAACATAAAACACAACAACATGTATGCAACAATAAAACACATGTATGTAACTATGTTTTTTTAAAACACTAATAACTTAAAACCTGGAAAAAATAATACTGTACAAGCAGTACAGTATCCCTCTCTCTCATCTTGTTCTGACGCATGTATGTGATTATATCACATGACCTCTGTTCTTGGTGTAGCAGGGTAGGTCCATCACTGCTGATGTATGACAGATATCATAAAAATAATGTAAAACAAATATATAGAAAAGCAGTTTTGAAACAATTTTGCAAATAGCAGATATACAGCTTGTATATCTTGTAATTATGTGCAAATATGTAAATCCAAAAAGTAGGTGGACAATGGAGCAGGATTAACTTGACTTTTCTGCATTTGTATTTGCAAATCTCATGGATACATTTCATGACTTTTGAGGCACCCCTGATAGAAGAGTAGGAGCAGTATGACTGCTCTTACTGTGTATACTTGACTCATCCAGCGCAGTCTGATGGAGGGCTCTCACCACCATCAATGCATTGTGAAGGAGCACTATACTCTTAAGTTGAAAGCCGTTTTGGATGTGATAAATATTGTGATTTGAGCAGTTGGTGGAACTCACTCTGTGATTGGACGGCGGAGCACGGGCAGGTGTTCCTCGTCACCGCCGGAGGGTCTGCCGGGTGGAGCCAAGAGCTCTGTGGCCACGCCCATGACTCTTAAAGGGGGAGGCGTCTTGTAGCTGCAGTACGGCCAATCCCTGATGGTCTAGTGGTTAGGAGGGGGGGGGGACCCAGGCCAGGCCTGGCTGGCTGGCTGACCAGAGAGGCCTGGCCTGTGTGGGTCCCCAGTTTTTGAAGAGGGGGGGGGGGGGGGACACCTGGGGAAAAGAATAATGACAAATTGTATCGGTCATACGTGAGAGTGATATAATGTAATATATAATAGAGATGTCCAAGTATACTCCAGAAAAAGGGACATTCGTCAGACACATTATATGAACAAACTGGCAAAGACAATTTTTTTTTCAAACGCCTTCTTTCCCTGGCCACCCAAGCATGTTAAATACTGACCTGGTGTTCCCCGTTGGCCTGCTGTTTTGAGGAAAAAAAAACATTACACTTTCACTACTTGTATACTAAAGTGATACAGTAATACGGTATGCTATGATTATACAATTTCATACCTTGAGGAGACCGGAGGAGGAGACTTCCTTTAGAGAGCCCGGCTCTTCGCGACCTAGTCAACACTGTAGAGGGGAAAACAAAGTACATCAAAGCCTCAATTACAACACCGCAAATGTTATCAGAGCTATATTGTCAATCAAAATCAACCTTGAGGCCTAGCTCTAGTTTTCACCGGACTGAAGCCTAGACCCGCTGTATGGCGGCAGAAATCAATATTACTCCAATATAAATGCATTCAATAGCATATAAATGCACTATGCCAACTACATACCTTGTGATCTAATAGTCCTCGGGGCATTACATCAATACAGAATTGGGGATTGCCGAACAGTGTGACCCTGAGCAGACCACGGTACCATAGAATCACCACCTGCCCCTTAAACAGACCACCCTTGGAAGCCTTCCTCTTTGACCTGGGACCAGAGATGCGAGCGTGGCTGTACGACACCCATTTGGACCTCTGACGTTAAACAAAAGAAAGTCTTAATGGATTCAAATAAATATATGAAAGCGCATTTTTTATTTACCTGGTGTTGAGGTGTGCTTGGGCTTGGTTATAATCCTTTTTGCAACCCTCTTGCCTCTGGGCGGAGATTTATCTGGGGAAAATGATTATGTATAATGTTTTAATGAACTACAAATAAAAACTATAGTAGGCCTACTAGTCTTTTTGATGCCTAATGCATTTGCATTTAAGTTCCTAAATTTAACATAAGAAGTAAGAACATATAAATGTATTTGAAATCAAATAAAACATTTACTTTTCAAGATTTCAATTCAGAAATAGCTAAAAAATAATTGAGAATTTCAATTAAAAAAAAAAGAGCAAAAATAGCAGATCTACTAGATCAAAAGGTGTCAGTTTGAGCTTGAGGCACCCCTGATAGAAGAGTAGGAGCAGTATGACTGCTCTTACTGTGTATACTTGACTCATCCAGCGCAGTCTGATGGAGGGCTCTCACCACCATCAATGCATTGTGAATGAGCACTATACTCTTAAGTTGAAAGCCGTTTTGGATGTGATAAATATTGTGATTTGAGCAGTTGGTGGAACTCACTCTGTGATTGGACGGCGGTGCACGGGCAGGTGTTCCTCGTAGCTGCAGTACGGCCAATCCCTGATGGTCTAGTGGTTAGGAAGGGGGGGGGGGGACCCAGGCCAGGCCTGGCTGGCTGGCTGACCAGAGAGGACTGGCCTGTGTGGTTCCCCAGTTTATGAAGGGGGGGGGGGGGGGGGGACACCTGGGGAAAAGAATAATGACAAATTGTATCGGTCATACGTGAGAGTGATATAATGTAATATATAATAGAGATGTCCAAGTATACTCCAGAAAAAGGGACATTCGTCAGACGCATTATATGAACAAACTGGCAAAGACAATTGTTTATGTTACCTTTAAGGAAATTAAAGAAGGACGTTTTCTTAAATGCCTTTTTGTTTTGGCCCCCCTGCATGTTAAATAGACACAGAAGTCTATTGGTGAAAAGTCTGAAAGAGATATAAAACACTCTTGTGAGGTGCCAATCTGCTGAGAACATTCTGTGCTTAAACAGACAGTCATACACTTAAAGCTGTACATAGTGGCTAATACACCCATACATTGATAACTGCGTGCTATAGCAACTTGCAAAGCAAACACTTGAGATGAAACAGCAATAACACATTGTACAATTCAAACTTTTAAGATGGTGAATTCATTATTCCAGGGACCACTGCCCTGGCACTGCACTGTGAATCCCGCCCATTTTTCCTGAAATCCAGGTAACCTACACCAGAAAGAACATTTCCTGAATTATAATTATGGAATTGTACCTTGAGGAGTGCCGGAGATGCTTGGGGCATCATGTCTCTCTGTAGAGGAGAAAACAAAGTACATCAAAGCCTTAATTACAACACCGCAAATGTTATCAGAGCTCTATTGTCAATCAAAATGTACAAGGGAGTCCTCCGCACACCTAGACTAAATACTGACCTGGTGTTCCCAGTTGGCCTGCTGTTTTGAGGGAAGAAAAAAAAACATTACACTTTCACTACTTGTATACTAAAGTAATACAGTAATACGGTATGCTATGATTATACAATTTGGTACCTTTAAGAGACCGGAGGAGGAGACTTCCTTTAGAGAGCCCGGCTCTTCGCGACCTAGTCGTCACTGTAGAGGGGAAAACAAAGTACATCAAAGCCTCAATTACAACACCGCAAATGTTCAGAGCTCTATTGTCAATCAAAATCAACCTCGAGGCCTAGCTCTCGTTTGCACCGGACTGATGCCTAGACCCGCTGTATGGGGGCAGAAGTCAATATTACTCCAATATAAATGTATTCAATAGCATATAAATGCACTATGCCAACTACATACCTTGGGATCTAATAGTCCTCGGGACATTACATCAATACAGAATTGGGGATTGCCGAACAGTGTGACCCTGAGCAGACCACCGTACCATAGAATCACCACCTGCCCCTTAAACAGACCACCCTTGGAAGCCTTCCTCTTTGACCTGGGACCAGAGATGCCAGCGTGGCTGTACGACACCCATTTGGACCTCTGACGTTAAACAAAAGAAAGTCTTAATGGATTCAAATAAATCTATGAAAGCGTATTTTTTATTTACCTGGTGTTGAGGTGTGCTTGGGCTTTAGGTTATCATCCTTTTTGCAACCCTCGTGCCTCTGGGCGGAGATTTATCTGGGGAAAATGATTATGTATAATGTTTTAATTAACTACAAATAAAAACTATAGTAGGCCTACTAGTCTTTTTTATGTCTAATGCATTTGCATTTAAGTTCCTAAATTTAACATAAGAAGTAAGAACATATAAATGTATTTGAAATTAAATAAAACATTTACTTTTCAAGATTTCAATTCAGAAATAGCTAAAAAATAATTGAGAATTTCAATTTAAAAAAAAGAGCAAAAATAGCAGATCTACTAGATCAAAAGGTGTCAGTTTGAGCTTGAGGCACCCCTGATAGAAGAGTAGGAGCAGTATGACTGCTCTTACTGTGTATACTTGACTCATCCAGCGCAGTCTGATGGAGGGCTCTCACCACCATCAATGCATTGTGAAGGAGCACTATACTCTTAAGTTGAAAGCCGTTTTGGATGTGATAAATATTGTGATTTGAGCAGTTGGTGGAACTCACTCTGTGATTGGACGGCGGTGCACGGGCAGGTGTTCCTCGTAGCTGCAGTACGGCCAAGCCCTGATGGTCTAGTGGTTAGGAAGGGGGGGGGGGGACCCAGGCCAGGCCTGGCTGGCTGGCTGACCAGAGAGGCCTGGCCTGTGTGGGTCCCCAGTTTTTGAAGGGGGGGGGGGGGGGGGGAGATGGCTGGGGAAGAAAGAGTACACAAGTAATATCTTTGATATCTGTATATAAATTATCAATATTGATGTAAATTTTGTTAATTAAATTCTTAATATTTAACAACTTATTATTATTATTATTTACCACTTTACTCCTGTAGGGGCATTGGCGAGCTCCATGCAGGACTTCTCAAAGTCCTGCATGGAGTCAATGGGGAATCTTGTAGGCCTACCCTCCTCCTCCTCACCATTTTTTTTTTTTAACTCTGCCAATATGGCTTGCAGTAGTGCAATTTGTGTGTGTTGGGTCTCCAACATTTCCTTCTGAAAATCTGATTAACAAAATAACTACATTACACACACACACACACACACACACACACACACTCATCAACATTAATTGTATCCATTCAAATGGTACTTCCATTCTTACTTTCCACGCTCAGGGGGTAAACCAATGCCGGTCTCACTGTAGAGTACATCAAAGCCTCAATTACAACACCGCAAATGTTATCAGAGCTCTATTGTCAATCAAAATGTACAAGGGAGTCCTTTGCACACCTAGACTAAATACTGACCTGGTGTTCCCCGTTGGCCTGTAGAGGGGAATAAAAACAAGTCATATTTACACCATCACAGATTTGTTCACAGCTCAATGTTCTCTAGTCCTGTTCCTTCTTTGCCCCGGGCTAGCGCCACGATTCGCTGTCTTTGGGGAAGAATAAACAAATCTAAATAAATTAAATATTTTCTATACCATCTCCATATACGTTGAGATGCCTGGCTGCTCAGAGCAGTTCCTAATTCAAATGTGGTACAAAATACTGATACAATCCAGCATTACCGATACAAAACAGCCATTCCAATAAAGAACACAAAAGGAAATCTCAACAAAATCAGAGAACACATTCAGATGCTCTCACAATTGTCTAATGTTCATAATAAATGCTTACTTTGCTCAACATGTATTCATATGTGATTTTAACCATTTTCTCATTACACTCTTTAAGACCAGGTGTTCTATGGATCTTCCAATAAAAGAGCAGGATTCTGTCAGCTGTAACAATTCAAACTTTTAAGATGGTGAATTCATTATTCCAGGGACCACTGCCCTGGCACTGCACTGTGAATCCCGCCCATTTTTCCTGAAATCCAGGTAACCTACACCAGAAAGAACATTTCCTGAATTATAATTATGGAATTGTACCTTGAGGAGTGCCGGAGATGCTTGGGGAATGTCTCTCTGTAGAGGAGAAAACAAAGTACATCAAAGCCTCAATTACAACACCGCAAATGTTATCAGAGCTCTATTGTCAATCAAAATCAACCTCGAGGCCTAGCTCTCGTTTGCACCGGACTGATGCCTAGACCCGCTGTATGGCGGCAGAAGTCATTACTCCAATAGCATATAAATGCACTACTATGCCAACTACATACCTTGTGATCTAATAGTCCTCGGGACATTACATCAATACAGAATTGGGGATTGCCGAACAGTGTGACCCTGAGCAGACCACGGTACCATAGAATCACCACCTGCCCCTTAAACAGACCACCCTTGGAAGCCTTCCTCTTTGACCTGGGACCAGAGATGCGAGCGTGGCTGTACGACACCCATTTGGACCTCTGACGTTAAACAAAAGAAAGTCTTAATGGATTCAAATAAATATATGAAAGCTTATTTTTTATTTACCTGGTGTTGAGGTGTGCTTGGGCTTGGTTATAATCCTTTTTGCAACCCCCTTGCCTCTGGGCGGAAAATGATTATGTATAATGTTTTAACCCATTCTGACCTGAGATCAGATTCACACGAGGTTTCCGCCGGACACACACTGGTCTGATGAACCCATTCTGACCTGAGATCAGATTCTAAAAATGTCAGTCGCTCTTCGATTTTTCAAAAATAGCAGACCTACAAGCTCGTATCGCGCCACTCGGTGGCGCGATATGAGCTTGTAGATCTGCTATTTTTAAATAGCTAAAGCATAACATGATGCTGACACCAAAATGGGTGCCCGATCAGAATGGGTTAATGAACTACAAATAAAAACTATAGTAGGCCTACTAGTCTTTTTTATGTCTAACGCATTTGCATTTAAGTTCCTAAATTTAACATAAGTAGTAAGAACATATAAATGTATTTGAAATCAAATAAAACATTTACTTTTCAAGATTTCAATTCAGAAATAGCTAAAAAATAATTGAGAATTTCAATTTTTTTTTAAAAGAGCAAAAATAGCAGATCTACTAGATCAAAAGGTGTCAGTTTGAGCTTGAGGCACCCCTGATAGAAGAGTAGGAGCAGTATGACTGCTCTTACTGTGTATACTTGACTCATCCAGCGCAGTCTGATGGAGGGCTCTCACCACCATCAATGCATTGTGAATGAGCACTATACTCTTAAGTTGAAAGCCGTTTTGGATGTGATAAATATTGTGATTTGAGCAGTTGGTGGAACTCACTCTGTGATTGGACGGCGGTGCACGGGCAGGTGTTCCTCGTAGCTGCAGTACAGCCAATCCCTGATGGTCTAGTGGTTAGGAAGGGGGGGGGGGACCCAGGCCAGGCCTGGCTGGCTGGCTGACCAGAGAGGCCTGGCCTGTGTGGGTCCCCAGTTTTTGAAGAGGGTGGGGGGAGATGGCTGGGGAAGAAAGAGTACACAAGTAATATCTTTGATATCTGTATATAAATTATCAATATTGATGTAAATTTTGTTAATTAAAATTTTAATATTTAACAACTTATTATTATTATTTACCACTTTACTCCTGTAGGGGCATTGGAGAGCTCCATGCAGGACTTCTCAAAGTCCTGCATGGAGTCAATGGGGAATCTTGTAAACACCTCCTCCTCCTCCTCCTCCTCCTCATTATTTATCTTCAACTGAGCCAATATGGCGTGCAGTATGGTAATTTGGTCTAGTGGTTAGGAAGGGGGGGGGGGGGGGGACCCAGGCCAGGCCTGGCTGGCTGGCTGACCAGA
This sequence comes from Protomyctophum parallelum, assembly GCF_964188405.1. Lineage (NCBI taxonomy): Eukaryota > Metazoa > Chordata > Actinopteri > Myctophiformes > Myctophidae > Protomyctophum > Protomyctophum parallelum. The sequence continues at coordinate 1,735,586 of NC_139717.1, forward strand.
GAGGCCTGGCCTGTGTGGGTCCCCAGTTTTTGAAGAGGGGGGGAGGGGGGGACACCTGGGGAAAAGAATAATGACAAATTGTATCGGTCATACGTGAGAGTGATATAATGTAATATATAATAGAGATGTCCAAGTATACTCCAGAAAAAGGGACATTCGTCAGACGCATTATATGAACAAACTGGCAAAGACAATTGTTTATGTTACCTTGAAGTACGTGAAAGGTACTTGTTTTGGCCCCCCTGCATGTTAAATAGACCCAGAAGTCTATTGGTGAAAAGTCTGAAAGAGATATAAAACACTCTTGTGAGGTGCCAATCTGCTGAGCACATTCTGTGCTTAAACAGACAGTCATACACTTAAAGCTGTACATAGTGGCTAATACACCCATACATTGATAACTGCGTGCTATAGCAACTTGCAAAGCAAACACTTGAGATGAAACAGCAATAACACATTGTACAATTCAAACAATTCAAACTTTTAAGATGGTGAATTCATTATTCCAGGGACCACTGCCCTGGCACTGCACTGTGAATCCCGCCCATTTTTCCTGAAATCCAGGTAACCTACACCAGAAAGAACATTTCCTGAATTATAATTATGGAATTGTACCTTGAGGAGTGCCGGAGATGCTTGGGGCATCATGTCTCTCTGTAGAGGAGAAAACAAAGTACATCAAAGCCTTAATTACAACACCGCAAATGTTATCAGAGCTCTATTGTCAATCAAAATGTACAAGGGAGTCCTCCGCACACCTAGACTAAATACTGACCTGGTGTTCCCAGTTGGCCTGCTGTTTTGAGGGAAGAAAAAAAAACATTACACTTTCACTACTTGTATACTAAAGTAATACAGTAATACGGTATGCTATGATTATACAATTTGGTACCTTTAAGAGACCGGAGGAGGAGACTTCCTTTAGAGAGCCCGGCTCTTCGCGACCTAGTCGTCACTGTAGAGGGGAAAACAAAGTACATCAAAGCCTCAATTACAACACCGCAAATGTTCAGAGCTCTATTGTCAATCAAAATCAACCTCGAGGCCTAGCTCTCGTTTGCACCGGACTGATGCCTAGACCCGCTGTATGGGGGCAGAAGTCAATATTACTCCAATATAAATGTATTCAATAGCATATAAATGCACTATGCCAACTACATACCTTGGGATCTAATAGTCCTCGGGACATTACATCAATACAGAATTGGGGATTGCCGAACAGTGTGACCCTGAGCAGACCACCGTACCATAGAATCACCACCTGCCCCTTAAACAGACCACCCTTGGAAGCCTTCCTCTTTGACCTGGGACCAGAGATGCCAGCGTGGCTGTACGACACCCATTTGGACCTCTGACGTTAAACAAAAGAAAGTCTTAATGGATTCAAATAAATCTATGAAAGCGTATTTTTTATTTACCTGGTGTTGAGGTGTGCTTGGGCTTTAGGTTATCATCCTTTTTGCAACCCTCGTGCCTCTGGGCGGAGATTTATCTGGGGAAAATGATTATGTATAATGTTTTAATTAACTACAAATAAAAACTATAGTAGGCCTACTAGTCTTTTTTATGTCTAATGCATTTGCATTTAAGTTCCTAAATTTAACATAAGAAGTAAGAACATATAAATGTATTTGAAATTAAATAAAACATTTACTTTTCAAGATTTCAATTCAGAAATAGCTAAAAAATAATTGAGAATTTCAATTTAAAAAAAAGAGCAAAAATAGCAGATCTACTAGATCAAAAGGTGTCAGTTTGAGCTTGAGGCACCCCTGATAGAAGAGTAGGAGCAGTATTACTGGTCTTACTGTGTATACTTGACTCATCCAGTGCAGTCTGATGGAGGGCTCTCACCATCAATGCATTGTGAAGGAGCACTATACTCTTAAGTTGAAAGGCGTTTTGGATGTGATAAATATTGTGATTTGAGCAGTTGGTGGAACTCACTCTGTGATTGGACGGCGGTGCACGGGCAGGTGTTCCTCGTAGCTGCAGTACGGCCAATCCCTGATGGTCTAGTGGTTAGGAAGGGGGGGGGGGGGACCCAGGCCAGGCCTGGCTGGCTGGCTGACCAGAGAGGCCTGGCCTGTGTGGGTCCCCAGTTTTTGAAGGGGGGGGGGGGGGGGGGGGAGATGGCTGGGGAAGAAAGAGTACACAAGTAATATCTTTGATATCTGTATATAAATTATCAATATTGATGTAAATTTTGTTAATTAAATTCTTAATATTTAACAACTTATTATTATTATTATTTACCACTTTACTCCTGTAGGGGCATTGGCGAGCTCCATGCAGGACTTCTCAAAGTCCTGCATGGAGTCAATGGGGAATCTTGTAGGCCTACCCTCCTCCTCCTCACCTTTTTTTTTTTTAACTCTGCCAATATGGCGTGCAGTAGTGCAATTTGTGTGTGTTGGGTCTCCAACATTTCCTTCTGAAAATCTGATTAACAAAATAACTACATCACACACACACACACACACACACACACACACACACACACACACACACACACACACACACACACACACACACACACACACACACACACACACACACTCATCAACATTAATTGTATCCATTCAAATGGTACTTCCATTCTTACTTTCCACGCTCAGCGGGTAAACCAATGCCGGTCTCACTGTAGAGTACATCAAAGCCTCAATTACAACACCGCAAATGTTATCAGAGCTCTATTGTCAATCAAAATGTACAAGGGAGTCCTCCACACACCTAGACTAAATACTGACCTGGTGTTCCCAGTTGGCCTGTAGAGGGGAATAAAAACAAGTCATATTTACACCATCACAGATTTGTTCACAGCTCAATGTTCTCTAGTCCTGTTCCTTCTTTGCCCCGGGCTAGCGCCACGATTCGCTGTTTTTGTGGAAGAATAAACAAATCTAAATGAATTAGATATTTTCTATACCATTTCCATATACGTTGAGATGCCTGGGTGCTCAGAGCAGTTCCTAATTCAAATGTGGTACAAAATACTGATACAATCCAGCATTACCGATACAAAACAGCCATTCCAATAAAGAAAACAAAAGGAAATCTCAACAAAATCAGAGAACACATTCAGATGCTCTCACAATTGTCTAATGTTCATAATAAATGCTTACTTAGCTCAACATGTATTCATATGTGATTTTAACCATTTTCTCATTACACTCTTTAAGACCAGGTGTTCTATGGATCTTCCAATAAAAGAGCAGGATTCTTTCAGCTGTAACAATTCAAACTTTTAAGATGGTGAGTTCATTATTCCAGGGACCACTGCCCTGGCACTGCACTGTGAATCCTGCCCATTTTTCCTGAAATCCAGGTAACCTACACCAGAAAGAACATTTCCTGAATTATAATTATGGAATTGTACCTTGAGGAGTGCCGGAGATGCTTGGGGCATCATGTCTCTCTGTAGAGGAGAAAACAAAGTACATCAAAGCCTTAATTACAACACCGCAAATGTTATCAGAGCTCTATTGTCAATCAAAATCAACCTCGAGGCCTAGCTCTCGTTTGCACCGGACTGATGCCTAGACCCGCTGTATGGCGGCAGAAGTCATTACTCCAATAGCATATAAATGCACTACTATGCCAACTACATACCTTGTGATCTAATAGTCCTCGGGACATTACATCAATACAGAATTGGGGATTGCCGAACAGTGTGACCCTGAGCAGACCACGGTACCATAGAATCACCACCTGCCCCTTAAACAGACCACCCTTGGAAGCCTTCCTCTTTGACCTGGGACCAGAGATGCGAGCGTGGCTGTACGACACCCATTTGGACCTCTGACGTTAAACAAAAGAAAGTCTTAATGGATTCAAATAAATATATGAAAGCGTATTTTTTATTTACATGGTGTTGAGGTGTGCTTGGGCTTGGTTATAATCCTTTTTGCAACCCTCTTGCCTCTGGGCGGAGATTTATCTGGGGAAAATGATTATGTATAATGTTTTAATGAACTACAAATAAAAACTATAGTAGGCCTACTAGTCTTCTTTTATGTCTAATGCATTTGCATTTAAGTTCCTAAATTTAACATAAGAAGTAAGAACATATAAATGTATTTGAAATCAAATAAAACATTTACTTTTCAAGATTTCAATTCAGAAATATTTGAATAATTCAGAATATAATTGAGAATTTCAATGTTTAAAAAAAGAGCAAAAATAGCAGATCTACTAGATCAAAAGGTGTCAGTTTGAGCTTGAGGCACCCCTGATAGAAGAGTAGGAGCAGTATTACTGCTCTTACTGTGTATACTTGACTCATCCAGCGCAGTCTGATGGAGGGCTCTCAACACCATAAATGCATTGTGAAGGAGCACTATACTCTTAACTTGAAAGCCGTTTTGGATGTGATAAATATTGTGAAACCCACAAGGAAAACGGAGCAGAGGGAGACCCAAAAACACCTGGAGAAGGAGCACGGAGCTAGATGTCAAACAGAAGGGACTGACGTGGAAACAGCTGGAGAGGATGGCACAAGACAGACGAGGGTGGAAAAAACAGTAGGCCTAAACTATTTTTTGTAGCCGCCCCCGCCACTTCGGCCTGGCGCCTGCTTGAAATATTCTGCCATGACTGTGCCGATCTGGACCTCAGTTGTACCCGGAAAGTTCTTACAGACAGCTTCTGCAATAAAAACAATTACAAATACCAATTGTTACGTTTGTCAATATTTTACATCAGCCACACATTTAAAATATGAATAAAAAAAGACCAAGGACAGAAAATTGTTATTTTTTTACCATTGACAAGGGAAAATAATGGAGTCTTTTTAAATGGTCTCTTCTGTTTAGGCCCTCCACCCTGCATGTTGAATGTTTATCAGGCCATTTGTGAAAAGTCTGAAATAGATACAAATAAATGCATATACATTGTCAACTGCATACTTTCAATCACACTAAGATGAAACGGCAATAAGACACCAATAACATTTAATGCATGTCTGTTTTACAGTTTTCATTCACCTTCCCAGGATCCTACGAGTGCAGGTCTTGTAGGTCGTCCCCCCCGCCATGAGACAGAGTTGAAATCTGATATTACAAATTACAAACAGCGTTTTAAATGTTTTGAATATAACATATTTAAAGATGGCTAATATATATTTTGTATTTACCAATGAACAACGGAACTCTGTATTGTCCAGATCCTTTGACATGGAGTTCAAGTCCCCCTCCGTATTCATTGGAATCGCCAACCTTTCAAGACCCTCTGCTCGGTTGTTGAGGATCTTCAGTTCCTCCAGGATTTCCTGGGATTTCTCCAGGTTTTCCTGGAGGAACTCCACCACTACCTTCTGAAATTCTTCAGTAAAAAAACAAAAACAAAGGGTAAATGTTTCACTTTCATTGACCATTTTATTTAAAATGAGTTTAATTTCAAATACTTCCATTCTTACTTGCATCTCGCATTGGGTAGTCGAACTTTGACTTCCTTACACGGTTTCCTGTAGGAGAAAAACAAGGCAATTACATGTCATTCTTGCATCATCTCAATTGAGGATTATGGTAACTAATTTCTCTACCGTTTCTCACTCTAATGTTTTAATAGGAAAACATTTTGTAAAAAAATGCTGTTTAACCCACTTTGGGAACCACTGTCATACGGTGTACGTTTTAAATAGATCTACAAGCTCATAGTGCTATTTTCAACAGCTTAAGGTTGCCTGAAGAAGGTCAGTAGACTGAAAGCTTGCCAAATGAATACATTGATTGTGCAACAGATCTGAGTGTGCAGAGCTTCCCTTCATTTCTTTCTCATGTTCCCTTTGTGGCTCCAGCACCTCTCTTAAGTGTTTTCAGCGGATGAGCGGTGGTTCTTTTTCCAGCAGCTTAAGGTTAAAATAAAGTTAAAGTGTTTAAAAGCTTAAGTGACAGATGTGTTCCAGACAGGTCTTAATGGGTTAGTGCAGGGGTAGGCGACCTGCGGCTCTAGAGCCACACGTGGCTCTTATAGGCCCTCCTCCCAGTTGCTACGACAAAGAAATATGAATAGGAATAAGAGGTTTTCCTTTTCTTCTACATTTCATCATAATTTATTGAATTTGTAGTAGGCATACAGTTATTCTTTCATTTTGATATTGCAAAACAATGTTGCCTATACACCAGATAAAAATAAGAGCGCAGAGCAGCTCAGTAGGTTCCTATAGCCCTGGTCCAAGGCTTACAGCGAGTCTCTCTCTGACGCCTTGTGGAAGTCCCTTCCACAACCCTCTGGTCATATTCTCACTCCCGTGCGAGGATTTTCAAATCCCAGCAAATAAACAAAACGACGTCACCACTCACCGACACAAAGCCTGCTAGACCTTAAGGTAAAAGTCTATTCTCGGAGCTGGGAAGCGTCTCAGGTCCCCAGCTTCTCTAAAATGCACTATTTTAAATCATTAAATAAAATGAATCCAACCAGATCGGCGCAGGCAAAACCCGGAAATGCCGTAGGAGAAGAAATGACTCTGCCCCGGTAAATTCAGGGTACATTGAGTTATTAAAATGGAACAAAGTGCATTCACAGGGATAGTAAAAGCAGTATTGTTTTTAAGGAAAGTATTTACGCTGCCCAACAAGAAGCTTCTATAGCAGACATGCTGGCTTCAATGGAATCCAAATAAGTGATATCAGTGGTGGCGACTGGGAACTTTAATCCATGCGTACCTTGGCTTCAGTCTTCTGCAGTCCGTCAGTGAGCTGGCTGCCTCCCTGTCGGGTCTTGTTGAGGTCTCGGTCCTGGTCGGCCAGCTCTCTGCACACCACAGGGCTGTGCAGCACCACAGCCCGCCTCTTCACAGGCCTTTCCATCATGGCAGGCCCATCAGCACACTTTTTTTTACAAAAGAAATACAGAACTATATGCTTAGTTTAAACTAGAAATCGATCTATTTGTGTGTGTTTTCTATTTAATAATATGATTAAATTCCCAGTGAATCGGGTGTTTAATAGAGTTTCCAACAGGCCTGAAATTTAAGGCCCGGCCCCAACTGGGTCCCTCGGCCCCGGGTTCTGGCAGGAATTTTAGAACTCTAGTGTTTAAGTGCACTGATGATGTAATGTTTACACTGGCTACGTTTACATGAAGGGTGATCATTCCGAATAAATACTTCAGAATAAAATACATCCGGTAAGGTTTTTTGCCGCGAGTTTACATGGGAAATGGTCATTCCGAATGAGTGTTTATATGGAGAAGTGATAGAAGACATGATACATGTTAATTCACGTGAAACTACGCTGTTCATTCATTTTTCCCCATCCGCTGCGGCTCCGCTTCTATTTGTACTTTATTATCTACAGCACGGCCAGGGCACGCAACACACTGATTATTATTGTATCGGGTCGCTCGTTATTTTTGAGAGAGAGAGAGAGGGAGAGAGGGAGAGAGAGAGAGAGAGAGAGAGAGAGAGACCGTTGAACACACACACATACACACAGATCAGGGTTATCGTCGTCATCTGCTGCTGCTCCACGTTTTTTTGTGGATTTCGGATCTGAAAAAAGGAACGAAATAACGCGCTCTATGTGCAAACTCCTCGGCGCGCCTTGGATATGAGCGCCTTGGAGCATGCTCAGAAAGACCAGAATGAACTTGCATCCGAATTAGTGTATACATGAGTCCAATTTTCTTTCAATCGCAATGAACATCGGAGTAATCCGGCCAGTGACATCGGAATGGTTTTTAGATCGCATCGAGCGTTTTCATTCGGATGTAAGTTTTTGTAGGTGTTTACATAACAACGTTTAATAGGATTGAACTTCTATTCGGAATGAAAAGGGGATTTAACTGCTCATGTAAACGTAGCCATTGACTCACTTTGACCTGCAGGACTTTGAGTTCAGCCTCCAGTCTCTTCCCTTCTTCCACCTCCTGGCTGTATTTGTCCTGAAGCTCCTCCATTCTGTTGTCTGACACACAATCACACGTTATTACACAAACAACACTTCCGTAGGTAGACCACAGTGTTCACTGAGTGTTAAATACCGTGCTGCTGCCTGTGGGGTGGGGTGGGGGGGGGGGGGGGGCTGCAGGGTGGGGAAATCCTTCCGTGGCGTGCCATAGGACTGCAGCTCAGGATGAAGAGGGCTGTGTGCAAACCAACTCAAAAGGTACTTTTTTTTAGTATAGCAGACACAAGGGTCATTTTGCAAGTCAGATGTGCAATTGTTTTTGATACTTCTCTACAACAGCATATCCTATCTTAATAGCAGAGCCGGACTAACAATGGAACTAGGTGGAGCTTAAGCGCCAGGGCCCGAAGCTTGCAGGGCCAGGTACGAGACTATAGGTTAGGTACAGCTGTTGCTTCTTTCGAAAAATATAACGCAACATAAGAACCCCCGCTAGTGTTTTTGGTCTGCTCGTTTTCGGGAGGAGAGGGAGCAGTCTGTTTGGGGGGGTTCCCGACGGCTGCGCGTCGCTTCCTCCTCCGACAGAGGGGAAGCGAGTAAGCGACGCCGTCAGAAGCCCCCTTGCTCAGGAAGGCCCCCCCTCACTCAGACCGACCAACGTGTGTTGTTGCGACAATAACATACAGCCTATGTAAGAGGAATATAAACAAGACCTTGGCGCAAAACTTCATATTTACCCTGCTCTAATGCAACAAAAGTTGCATTATGTTACATGTTGCAACATGTTATATGGACCATGTAACAACATGGTCAACAGCACTGTTTGCAAACGTAGCTACATTTGTTGGCCATGGACAATTTAGACAAAACATGCTGCTGCCTGCTAATGGAGCTTGTAGATATAGGCTAATTATTTTTTGCAGATTGCAGATAGTTTAGCAGAGACTGAAGTTGGAAAGGCTGTGCCCAGTGCGGCATGCCTGCTGGCTGCTGTGTCTTGTGTCAGCGGGCAGCGCAGGCAGTAGTGGATATGCGCTAAATGCATGCATGTTAATTAATTAATTGACTGACTGAATCAGTATAGGGGCTTTTTGATTTGGTGAAGCGCCAGGGCCTTGAGAGGGGTTAATCCGTCACTGCTTAATAGTTAATGTTAGAAAGACCATCATTCCACAAGGTACATTATTAGATTCTAACATGAATAAATAAAGATGTCCAATCTGTATTCGTTGGTGCAACCACTCCTACAACCAGCAATGTCCGTGCGTACCTACCCATGTATCCGTGCGTACCTATCATAGACTGTAAAAAATATGGACAAAGCGTTCCGCGGGTCTAACATGAACGTAAAATGAAGCCTGTAATAATATGCTTGTAAGTCGCCATCTTTCTAGATCCGTTTGGTACCAGCTGGCCATTGGCTGGCTCCGTTTTGTACCAGCTGGTCATTGGCTGCCCAGACAACGAGGCGGGACTTCCCCCCTTCTCCGTTGGTTTTTATTTTGACTCGAGTGGGAGGAGAAGACTCTTGAGTGGGAGGGGAATCCCGATCATAGACTGTAACGGTAGCTCAGAACATACGCGACTTTATGGTCATTTTTTTAATTAATGGGACCATCATTTTCCAAAAAGAATATTATGACATTAGAAATGAGACTTTAAACTAGTGACTGGAAGAAGAAAGTATTCATGACGATGTTTATTAAGGTAATACAGTCTAGGTGAAGTTGGGCCCAAATACATGGGCCTCTATGGAGCTATGGGGCTTTTTGGGTCCAGTCCAGCGCCACAACAGGCCATTATATGAACTACCGATTTCAAATGAGGCTTCACGAAATATCTGGCTGACTGCCCCCCTGGTACCTATGCATCATTGGTCATGAGCACGAGTATGACTTATTAGTAACAGTAGGGGGCGCCATAAACAGAGAGGGATAGTGCATGCTCTGTTGCCTGCTAATGAGAGGTGGGGGGGGGGGGGGAATTGCACCACTTAGTTCACACAGGTGTGATTTTATTTATTTATCAGATAACGGCCTCACTCCACTGACACTGAGTAATGTCCTGAGGACTATTAGATCACAAGGTATGTAGTTGGCATAGTGCATTTATATGCTATTGAATACATTTATATTGGAGTAATATTAACTTCTGCCCCCATACAGCGGGTCTAGGAATCAGTCCGGTGCAAACGAGAGCTAGGCCTCGAGGTTGATTTTGATTGACAATAGAGCTCTGATAACATTTGCGGTGTTGTAATTGAGGCTTTGATGTACTTTGTTCTCTCCTCTACAGTGAGACATGGATCTCGCGGGAGCAGCGCCGGAACGCCTCGAGGTACAATTCCCCATGTCTCAGTGTCCCCCCAGTGCCTCCCCATGTCTCCCCAGTGTCCCCCCAGAGCTCCCCCAGTGTCCCCCCCAGTGTCTCCCCAGTGTCAGCCCCAGAGCTCCCCCAGTGTCCCCCCAGTGTCAGCCCCAGAGCTCCCCCAGTGTCCCCCCAGTGTCTCCCCAGTGTCCCCCCAGAGCTCCCCCAGTGTCCCCCCAGTGTCTCCCCAGTGTCAGCCCCAGAGCTCCCCCAGTGTCTCCCCAGTGTCCCCCCAGAGCTCCCCCAGTGCCTCCCCAGTGTCTCCCCAGTGCCCCTGCAGTGCCTCCCCAGTGTCCCCCCAGTGTCTCCAATAGCAATAATACAAATTAATCTTAATTTATTAATCAAATTAATTAATTAATCAAAAATTTCGCCGCGCGCCCTTAGGCCGCGCGCCAGAAGGTCCCCCCGCACCCAGCTCCATGCCAAGGCCTTTTCCTGCAGGAAACACTGCAACACCAGGTCAGTATTTAGTCTAGGTGTGCGGAGGACTCCCTTGTACATTTTGATTGACAATAGAGCTCTGATAACATTTGCGGTGTTGTAATTGAGGCTTTGATGTACTCTACAGTGTTGACTAGCATTGGTGTACCCGCTGAGTGTGGAAAGTAAGAATGGAAGTACCATTTGAATGGATACAATTAATTTTGATGAGTGTGTGTGTGTGTGTGTGTGTATATAATGTAGTTATTTTGTTAATCAGATTTTCAGAAGGAAATGTTGGAGACACAACACACTCAAATTACCATACTGCACGCCATATTGGCTCAGTTAAAAAAAATGGTGAGGAGGAGGAGGTGTTTACAAGATTCCTCATTGACTCCATGCAGGACTTTGAGAAGTCCTGCATGGAGATGTCCAATGCAGCCTACAGGAGGAGTACAGTGGTAAATAATAATAATAAGTTGTTAAATATTAAAATTTTAATTAACAAAATTTACATCACTATTGATCATTTATATACAGATATCAAAGATGTCCAGGGAAGGAGAGGAGGACTTAAAATCCTTCACAAGGAATATACTGGGGAGGTATGAATATGCAGCTACAAGACTCCTCCCCCTTTAAGAGTCATGGGCGTGGCCACAGAGCTCTTGGCTCCACCCGGCAGACCCTCCGGCGGTGACGAGGAACACCTGCCCGTGCAGCGCCGTCCAATCACAGAGTGAGTTCCACCAGAAGGAAGTGTTGGAGACACAACACACACAAATTACCATACTGCACGCCATATTGGCTCAGTTGAAGAAAAATAATGAGGAGGAGGTGTTTACAAGATTCCCCATTGACTCCATGCAGGACTTTGAGAAGGTCCTGCATGGAGCTCTCCAATGCAGCCTACAGGATTAAAGTGGTAAATAATAATAATAATAATAAGTCCTTTAATATTAAAATTGACATCACTATTGATCATTTATATACAGATATCAAAGATGTCCAGGGAAGAAGGGAAGGACATCATTTCCCCAGGTGTTCCCCCCCCCCCCACACAGGCCAGGCCTCTCTGGTCAGCCAGCCAGCCAGGCCTGGGTCCCTACTACTAGGGCTACTAGACCGAGGCGCTCAGTCTCTCCACCTCCCTGTCCCGCTGCCACTTCTGTGAGTACAATCAAAACAGTGCAGACCAAACGTGTCAGTGTATTTGCATCTAGATTCGCACCAGAGCTGGATGCTGACACGCTATCTGCGTATTTAAAAGATAAACTTAAGCGGGAAGTCGCCTGTCAGAAAATGGTCAGTGCACAAAGCCCATTTGCCTGTGGCAGCGGAGTGTAAAGACGTTGGTGAAATGTACACTCCCGAGCTCTGGCCTGAAGGAGCGTTTGTCCGGCGGTATTATGAACCGCGTAGGGCTGTGGCTAACGGGCCTAATCTGGAGCTTGCTACTGTGGATGTAAATAGTGTGCAGAAGGAGGCTACGCCCAAACCATCCACCTCCTACTGTACCAAATTGTATTAACATAGCATACCGTATTACTGTATCACTTTAGTATACAAGTAGTGAAAGTGTAATGTTTTTTTTTTTCCTCAAAACAGCAGGCCAACGGGGAACACCAGGTCAGTATTTAGTCTAGGTGTGCGGAGGACTCTAAATTGATGTACTCTACAGTGAGACCGGCATTGGTTTACCCGCTGAGCGTGGAAAGTAAGAATGGAAGTACCATTTGAATGGATACAATTAATGTTGATGAGTGTGTGTGTGTGTGTGTGTGTGTGTGTGTGTGTGTGTGTGTGTATATAATGTAGTTATTTTGTTAATCAGATTTTCAGAAGGAAATGTTGGAGACCCAACACACACAAATTGCACGCCATATTGGCAGAGTTAAAAAAAAAATGGTGAGGAGGAGGAGGGTAGGCCTACAAGATTCCCCATTGACTCCATGCAGGACTTTGAGAAGTCCTGCATGGAGCTCTCCGATGCCCCCTACAGGAGTAAAGTGGTAAATAATAATAATAATAAGTTGTTAAATATTAAAATTTTAATTAACAAAATTGACATCACTATTGATCATTTATATACAGATATCAAAGATGTCCAGGGAAGGAGAGGAGGACTTAAAATCCTTCACAAGGAATATACTGGGGAGGTATGAATATGCAGCTACAAGACTCCTCCCCCTTTAAGAGTCATGGGCGTGGCCACAGAGCTCTTGGCTCCACCCGGCAAATCACTTTAGTATACAAGTAGTGAAAGTGTAATGTTTTTTTTTCTTCCTCAAAACAGCAGGCCAACGGGGAACACCAGGTCAGTATTTAGGCGGTGTTGTAATTGAGGCTTTGATGTACTTTGTTCTGTCCTCTACAGAGAGACATGCATCTCGCACCAGAAGCACCGGCACTCCTCAAGGTACAATTCCATAATTATAATTCAGGAAATGTTCTTTCTTTCAAGATACCAAATTGTATAATCATAGCATACCGTATTACTGTATCACTTTAGTATACAAGTAGTGAAAGTGTAATGGGTTTTTTTTCCCTCAAAACAGCAGGCCAACTGGGAACACCAGATCAGTATTTAGTCTAGGTGTGCGGAGGACTCCCTTGTACATTTTGATTGACAATAGAGCTCTGATAACATTTGCGGTGTTGTAATTGAGGCTTTGATGTACTTTGTTTTCTCCTCTACAGAGAGACATGATGCCCCAAGCATATCCGGCACTCCTCAAGGTACAATTCCATAATTATAATTCAGGAAATGTTCTTTCTGGTGTAGGTTACCTGGATTTCAGGAAAAATGGGCGGGATTCACAGTGCAGTGCCAGGGCAGTGGTCCCTGGAATAATGAATTCACCATCTTAAAAGTTTGAATTGTTACAGCTGACAGAATCCTGCTCTTTTATTGGAAGATCCATAGAACACCTGGTCTTAAAGAGTGTAATGAGAAAATGGTTAAAATCACATATGAATATATGTTGAGCAAAGTAAGCATTTATTATGAACATTAGACAATTGTGAGAGCATCTGAATGTGTTCTCTGATTTTGTTGAGATTTCCTTTTGTGTTCTTTATTGGAATGGCTGTTTTGTATCGGTAATGCTGGATTGTATCAGTTGTATTTTGTACCACATTTGAATTAGGAACTGCTCTGAGCACCCAGGCATCTCAACGTATATGGAGATGGTATAGAAAATATTTAATTTATTTAGATTTGTTTATTCTTCCCCAAAGACAGCGAATCATGGCGCTAGCCCGGGGCAAAGAAGGAACAGGACTAGAGAACATTGAGCTGTGAACAAATCTGTGATGGTGTAAATATGACTTGTTTTTATTCCCCTCTACAGGCCAACTGGGAACACCAGGTCAGTATTTAGTCTAGGTGTGCGGAGGACTCCCTTGTACATTTTGATTGACAATAGAGCTCTGATAACATTTGCGGTGTTGTAATTGAATTGAATGCAATTTGAATGGATACAATTAATGTTGATGAGTGTGTGTGTGTATATAATGTAGTTATTTTGTTAATCAGATTTTCAGAAGGAAATGTTGGCGACCCAACATACACAAATTGAACTACTGCAAGCCATATTGGCAGAGTTAAAAAAAAAAAATGGTGAGGAGGAGGAGGGTAGGCCTACCCCTACAAGATTCCCCATTGACTCCATGCAGGACTTTGAGAAGTCCTGCATGGAGCTCTCCAATTCCCCCTACAGGAGTAAAGTGGTAAATAATAATAATAATAATAATAATAATAATAATAATAATAATAATAATAAGTTGAATATTAAAACAAACAACAAACAAAATGTACATCACTATTGATGATTTATATACAGATGGAAAGGATGTCCAGGGAAGGAGAAGAGGACTTAAAATCATTCACAAGGACTATACTTGGCAGGTATGAATTCAAATTGAAGGGTTACAATGTGTTATTGCTGTTTCATCTCAAGTGTTTGCTTTGCAAGTTGCTATAGCACGCAGTTATCAATGTATGGGTGTATTAGCCACTATGTACAGCTTTAAGTGTATGACTGTCTGTTTAAGCACAGAATGTGCTCAGCAGATTGGCACCTCACAAGAGTGTTTTATATCTCTTTCAGACTTTTCACCAATAGATTGATGTGTCTATTTAATATGATGGGGGGCCAGGGGAAGAAGGCTTTCAAGAAGACGGCCTTCTTTAATTTCCTTAAAGGTAACATAAACAATTGTCTTTGCCAGTTTGTTCATATAATGTGTCTGACGAATGTCCCTTTTTCTGGAGTATACTTGGACATCTCTATTATATATTACATTATATCACTCTCATGTATGACCGATACAATTTGTCATTATTCTGATTGCAGAAATCATCATGAAGACGTTCTTGGGAGCTACAGAGGGCCAGGTCAGCGCCGCCATGGCTGCCTACATAAAGCAGGCCCCGGCGAGGAGAGGTGGTGGCGGTTTCGGCCTCTAAGATGTAACATGTATAACAATATATGAGTGACTGACTGTTGCAAACGATACAGAGACACCTCCCTGACAATAACGCCGAGACGGCTTGTTTATTTTTGGACCACAACGCTTATAGTAGACGATATTAAGATCACCCCATGTTATTCTCCATAGAGAAATTACTTCCGCGAACCAGGGGAATCGTCGGGATGAGCGAGTTATGTCAGGACTTCGGTGCTCTATTGACTTTAATTTAAAACTTTGTTTCAAAAAACACTTCATTGTCAATAATAATAAAAGTTGATTTGAGTTTGGAATTGGAGTCGTGTCCTTTTATGTCCTTTGGACAATAACTTTACAGCTGCAAATGCTAAAATAAAGGGCTTCACATTTCTGCTGATTAAACATGTTTTGTCACCTATAGTGGACTAAACCCCAAAGAAAAGTCTAGTTTTAAAGTATATTCCTTAAAGCATTAAACAATTTTTTCAGGGTAAAAATACATTATACCAAGGTTGATAGGTGTAGGCTACCCAGTGTGTTTATAGGTGCAAGAATGTATGCACACGCACACACATTGTGTGTATGTATATATATAGATGTCTGCACACTGTTTTAAAAGCTCCTAAACTACTTTAATTACCAGAGTGGTAAAAAACATGTTTCAGCCTCTGTGGCCTTCGTCACGTATAAGCTTTTAAAACGCTGTGCAGACTTCCTCCTTTTTCAGATTATTATGTTTGTTAGAGCATCCTGTTGAATTGACTGGGATGTGCGTGTACCTCCTGACCATTACTGTACATGGGATGTGCGTGTACCTCCTGACCATTACTGTACATGGGATGTGCGTGTACCTCCTGACCATTACTGTACATGCCTGCAGCAGGTATCTCTATGTGTTTTTATGTGCCTTCTAAATCCCTGACCTAGGTTTTCTTAAAGCTTCAAATATTTCTAATAAAATAATGCCTTTTTGTGAACACTTAGGAAGTGGAGGAGAGACGATCAGTGAGGGTGCCATGGAGAAGACGACAATGGGGACCATCGTGGTCAAAAACACCTTTGAGGACCATGTCAGAATCGTCCTTAAGGGAGTCGCGGTCGTAGACGACCTCGCCCTTGAGGGAGTCGTGGTCGTAGACGACCTGGACAATGTGGCCTTAATTGCAACTGCCATGTTGTTGGGGCTCATTTATTTCTATAATGTTACGTAGTAATGCATGAATGAACTGTTCCCTGCATTAAAAATAAAAGTTAATTTGCATAATTAGCATGTGACTAATATTATGATCACATCATGTAGCTAGAATAATGAATATGACTGAATCATGTTGCCATAATGTATTTGAAACATTTAATGGTAAATTGAATGAAGTTAACTGAATCATGTTGCCCCAACTTGATTAAAACATTTACTAGTAAATGTAATGACGTTAACTGAATCATGTTGCCATAATGTATTTGAAACATTTACTAGTAAATGTAATGACGTTAACTGAATCATGTTGCCATAATGTATTTGAAACATTTACTAGTAAATGTAATGACGTTAACTGAATCATGTTGCCATAATGTATTTGAAACATTTAATAGTAAATGTAATGACGTTAACTGAATCATGTTGCCCTAGTGTTTCCTGTTCTGCCTAGTTGTGTTTGCCTGTCTTGGCTCACCCGGTCTGCCCTGTTTCAAGGTGTACTACTAGACTTAAAGCGTTAAAGCAGCTAACTCCGGATCAAGGATGCCACAGCCGGCAGAAGAGTCCCCATTTCCACAGCCCCGAAAGAAAAGGGCACCAGCCACAACAGTGTTGACTAGGTCGCGAAGAGCCGGGCTCTCTAAAGGAAGTCTCCTCCTCCGGTCCCCTCAAGCAGGCCAACGGGGAACACCAGTGAGACGTGCATCTCGCGCCAGCAGCGCCGGCACTCCTCGAGCAGGCCAACGGGGAACACCAGAGAGACATTCCCCAAGCAGCGCCGGCACTCCTCAAGCAGGCCAACGGGGAACACCAGAGAGACATTCCCCAAGCAGCGCCGGCACTCCTCAAGCAGGCCAACGGAGAACACCAGAGAGACATTCCCCAAGCAGCGCCGGCACTCCTCAAGCAGGCCAACGGGGAACACCAGTGAGACCGGCATTGGTGTACCCGCTGAGCGTGGAACATTTTCAGAAGGAAATGTTGGAGACCCAACACACTCAAATTGCCATACTGCACGCCATATTGGCTCAGTTAAAAAAAAAATGGTGAGGAGGAGGAGGGTACCAGATTGACTCCATGCAGGACTTTGAGAAGTCCTGCATGGAGCTCTCCAATGCAGCCTACAGGAGTAAAGTGATGGAAAAGATGTCCAGGGAAGGAGAGGAGGACTTCAAATCCTTCACAAGGAATGTCCTGGGCAGACTTTTTACCAATACATTATTGGGTAAATTTAATATGCTGGGTGGTCATGGAAAGGCGGCGTTCAAGAAAACGGCCTTCTTTCACGTACTTCAAGGTAACATAAACAATTGTCTTTGCCAGTTTGTTCATATAATGTGTCTGACGAATGTCCCTTTTTCTGGAGTATACTTGGACATCTCTATTATATATAATATTATATCACTCTCACGTATGACCGATACAATTTGTCATTATTCTGATTGCAGAAATCGTTCTGAAAACATTTCCGAGAGCAACGGAGGGCCAGGTCAGCGCCACTACGTCTACTTACATCAAGCAGGCCCCGGCTAGAAGTGGTGGTGGAGGTTACACCAAGGCAAACTGACTAATTTGTCAGTTTGACAAATTAATGTTTAAAACAAATTTGATTTTTTTAAAATATATGTATCGTTTAAAAACAAGTGGTTAAAAAGAGTACTTATTTGGAAAATTGTTTGATTTTTGGCATTGTTGACAAATAAAAAAGTTGATTTGAGTTTGGAATTGGAGTTGTGTCCTTTTATATCCTTAAACACCATGTGAGCCGGTGGAAATGTATAGATGTGTTTGGTTTATTATAATTTTTGTGCTTTCTGTGTTATACTTTTGCATGTTTGTTTGTAATGTTTTTCCTTTTGCTACGAGTTATAGAGTGATATTATTGTCCAGTGATTTTGCTTTATTGTTTTGCTCGTTTTGTGTGCGTTGCATGATGTTTTACAGTATATAGCCTTTAATTTTCCACTGACTGGCACAACCTACCCTGGCTAATCAATGACCTGCGACTTTAAGGACCTACAGCTGGGTTGGGTGTGGCCCACCAATCAGCAGCCCTATAAGACAGAGGAGAGTGTTTGGAGAAGAGGCGAGTTTGGAGTGTGTGTGAGCTGAACAGACGCAGACCATATAGCTCCCATGGGCTGGGGCCAGACGGGGGTCGGGACACTCAGCTTGGGGCCAGTGGTAGCCGTAAGCGGGTTGACCTTTGATGGGCTGTAACCGCCGAGAGAGCCAGGCCTTCAACCCGCTCTGTAAGTGCCACGACCACGACTGTTGTGTACCCTGCCCGGCCCGGCCTGTGGGGGCGGTCGAGAAAGAAAAAGAGACGAGACGGAGCAGAGCAACAGGAACGATAAAGCAAGCAGGGCAAGGAGGTGTGCGTGAACAGTTTTGGGCAGACGAGACACAGATGGAGTGGACCACCAGAGACGGAAGCAGAGAGGTCGCAATACTGCACGCCTACGACAGAAGGGCTCAGGTTAATACCTGGGCTGGCCTGTAAGTAACAGAAGGGCTCAGGTTAATACCTGGGCTGGCCTGTAAGTACGACAGAAGGGCTCAGGTTAATACCTGGGCTGGCCTGTAAGTACGACAGAAGGGCTCAGGTTAATACCTGGGCTGGCCTGTAAGTAACAGAAGGGCTCAGGTTAATACCTGGGCTGGCCTGTAAGTAACAGAAGGGCTCAGGTTAATACCTGGGCTGGCCTGTAAGTAACAGAAGGGCTCAGGTTAATACCTGGGCTGGCCTGTAAGTACGACAGAAGGGCTCAGGTTAATACCTGGGCTGGCCTGTAAGTACGACAGAAGGGCTCAGGTTAATACCTGGGCTGGCCTGTAAGTACGACAGAAGGGCTCAGGTTAATACCTGGGCTGGCCTGTAAGTACGACAGAAGGGCTCAGGTTAATACCTGGGCTGGCCTGTAAGTAACCCATTGGCAGTATTGCCGCACGGAGACCTACCTGTCACTTCTCTATCCACACTGTATCCACCCTGTAAAACCAGATGAACTGTGCCTAGTCTCTTTTGGGTTTCAGTATCCAGACGAAGAGAAGACACCGATGTGACTGTCCCCACAACCGCACCTCCTCCTGCATTTTGCACTTTGCTCCAGACATTTTAATTGGCATTGATTATTGTTTTGTTTCGTTGTTTTTGGTTAAGATTTTAGTTTAGTTAGTTAGGATTTGTGTTAGGGTTTTTAGATTTAGGGCGTTTTTAATTGTATTTTCTACTGGCCTTTTAGCGTGCCCCTGTCTAGATTCAATAAATATTATTTTGTTAATTCCTCCCCAACAACCTGGCTCGACATCAGTCTTTTAACAGTTTCCTTTAATTTATATGCTCTTTTTAACTGGTTTTTAACTCGAACCTGGGTGTCCTTTTATTGTTTTAAGAGTATAATTGAGGGCTTGCACCTCGCCAAAAAGCAAGTGGCGTAGTTGGCTACATTTTAACTTAAGTCTCACAGTATAATGCACACACGCACTTTAACTAGTGCACTTTAAATCCTACTGTGTTTCTTGATTTTGTATTTTTACTTAACCGGCTCCCGTCACACAAGCAAATTGCAAAAGCAATTTGGATCAATGGGAGGTTAATGGACAGTATTGAAAGATAGATTCCCATTTTTTTTTTAATCTAGAATTGCAAATTGCAGCTAAATGTAGATTGTGTTTTGTAATAATCCAAATCTACAAAGACACTGGTAGTCAAGTTTACAAATAATAGTAGAGTATAAAAGTACAATACTGTCCACATGCAGTACTTCAGTAAATATAATGATTTACTTTACATCACTGTTTAGTTTAGAACAATGTTTGCTTTGTTTGTTTCCTTCTCAAAAAAGGACAAACACTCCTCAGATTGTTGTCACAATTAATAAACCATCAACAGTCAAACAATGTTTAAACTATAACCTGTTTAAGGAGGTTGTTCGAAAGTCAAGCCTGTCCCTGACATCATTCCCGTAGGCACCGCCGATGCGGCGTTTAACGGAGGAGGAGAAACCTCCTCTGGCTCCTTATTAAACAAATGGTGCCTCAAAACCACTGCTATGGATTCCTTTGTCTTCTTATCGTTTGAATCCAGTTTAACCCTATAATGGTCTGCTATTTTAATTAGTTGGTCTTTGGTGCATTGCATTAACAGGTCCTCAGACGGATCTGCGATAAATGCCTCTAAACTAACCATGGCTCTGTGCGCGCTTAAAGTTCACAGCTGGCAGAAAAACAAAAACAATAAATACAAGTGCCCCTCTAGCCTATATAATTCCCAAGCTATGCTCCACCTGTCTTCATGCCGGTTTGCGGGAGGTACTTATGCACGGAAGGCCACCGCAAAGGCCTAGCTGATACCGAGAGGCAGGGAGGGCAACCAGAACCTGGCGACCCGCATGCACCCCTCAGCTGTGCCCCCGAGACGACCGTGCGTACGCACAGCCGCTGCACCCGCACCTTGCACCTAAACCACCCCCCGGCCTAGACCCAGCGAGCTATATTCTATACCAGAGACTAAACGCGCCTACCAGAGACACTCGTATTAAAATAAAACACAACACCAGCCAAGCAAACTATATATTTAATATACTATAATAATAATTATAATATATATACTTTAGCAGCACAACAGCCAGGAAAAACCTCTCCACCAGCACAGACTTAATCAAAATTAATGCAAAGTAACCAAACTTAATAAATCAACTTCAAATCATCATACAAATTACTGCATCTCCCAAAGTCAGAGTACATTCACAAGCGTGTACGCTGAAGTAAACATGGCTTATCGGTTTGTACTCACCGGCCTGATGAATGGACCAGGACCGGACTGATGAATGGACCAGGACCGGACTGATGAATGGACCAGGACCGGACTGATGAATGGACCAGGACCGGACTGATGAATGGACCAGGACCGGACAGATGAATGGACCAGGACCGGACTGATGAATGGACCAGGGAATCCCCGGAACGGTTCCCCAATGACGTCACTTCATTCACAAAACGCCAAAAGCACGGCGCAGACAAGCCGTTCATTAAGGCCAAGTTGCCCATGGGCTCTACCGCGGCAGAGACCAAAGGCAGAAGGGCGGGCCACTCCTGTTCTGCATCGACGCCAGCATCCTGCACACATTGTAAAAATAAAAGCTAAATTAAATCTCATGAATGAAAACGTAATGATGACGTTCACGGTATTATCATTCTAAACCGTTACTACTGTTGCACAATGCCCTGCTCTGGGTGGGATCTCCGTCAGTCTAATTTGCTGTACATGAAAAGTGTCTTCTTGAGTTTGCAATAGCAAAGGTCTGCTGCTGCCGCTGTTCTACATGCAGCCAAGCAGTTGAAGAAATCACAGATCGAGGCATTAATTAAGCAATAAGCCACGAGAGGTCTCAGGTTAGCGGGTATTTTACACTGGCTGGGGGCGTAGGCAGACCCCACGCGCAGCCGAGGGTCTTCTACCTCCCAGCCAGTGTAAAATACCCGGTAAGCTGGGCCTCCAGTGGCTTATTGCTTTATTAAAACGGTTACAAACATATAGCAATATTAACCTAATAAAACTATTGAATTCACAAAAGTACCTACGCTTTGCGCCACCAGAGCGAGCCACATCACTTCCTTGTTGTGCTCGGCAAGTATGCTATGTGACGGGAGAATAGCGCTTGATGTCTTTACGGGGCTGCCTGGAGCCACACATTCACAGTCATATGAGCCGGGCGGTGCTTAGACGCCCGCACGGCATGTGTTTGTAAAGCAATTCCCCAGTTCAGCTACAAGGCTGCAGGATGATACAAAGTGATTGAAGGAGTGGGTTATCGGTGAAATTTGCACCGGTCACGTGACAATAACAAGCCAATCACAATGAAGTATTGGGACTACCAGTTTTAGAAACTTTGTTTTAAGACATTTGAGACCATTCATGTTCATGGAAGAAGCTTCTTAACATGTATTCTATTGCCAATTTGTGACCTTGTAGATCTGCTATTTTTGCTGTGCAACGTGCTTCCATAATTAAGACATGCTGCTGGCTTCTATGGAACTGGTATCCATGTGCAGTGCAGACCTGAGTGTGTCTTGACCTTACCAGGAGGACAGTATGTAGGAACACATGTCTGAACTGCAGTAGCACTAGACATGCCATCTCACAACCTGATTCTCTGGACACGTTCTCACAAAACAAGCGCCTCACTCTGCCGTTCTTGGCACGTTTGAGATACTGTCTCACAATTAGTTAAAACTACAAATTGTTAAATACTTTATTTTACATACTTCAACGTCCTTGATCAGGGCACCAGGCTCTTCTCCCAGATGGTCGATGAGGCACTTGATCAGGATTCCTCTGGTTAGCTGTATGGGGTTTCCACTCTGCAGACAGAGTTTTATCCTTAATACAATGCATTACTTTGCACATTCAAGCTGGGCTTTTGTTTACCAACTTTAAAGTCTACCGTTTCAATTGTCTGCACACAGTTTTAGCATTTAGGGCCCCATTTCCACCAGTGCTAAACACATTATCCCAAAACTTCTTTGCCTTTTTTACTCGTTTGAAAAACAAAATCGGTCAACTAGCCAATCTAAATGAAGAGAAAATAGTAAAAAAAAGGCAAAGAAGTTCAGGAATAAGAGGGGTTTAGTACCGACAAGACTATTAAGACATGCATTTCATCTAGCAGGGAATGGACAGGACAGAGACATAGTGATGACCGTTTAGCATACATTAGTATCTAAAGTAAGTGATCGAAATTAACTTAATGGGACAGGTCTAGGACATTTTGACAGGTTTAAGTTAATTAAATTAACTTAATGGGACAGGTCTAGGACATTTGACAGGTTTAAGTTAATTAAATTAACTTAATGGGACAGGTCTAGGACATTTTGACAGGTTTGCGTTACAGGCAAGATACTACAGTGGAAGTCAATGAGGAACATTTCTCACCCGGATGTGAAGTTACAACATGGCAAGGAAATTACAACACAAACTTCTACCAAAGTGTTCTAGCTTTTTAAAGTTGAGGAATACCAAACAATTGGGAACAAAACACTTGGGAACATACCGTATGCGCCTTCTGCACAGACTTTTAGGAGTTCAGTTAAGTTCTTGTTTATATTATTTTCTTTCTTATCTTTGTCATGAAAGAGCTCCTCTCT
Source organism: Protomyctophum parallelum (assembly GCF_964188405.1). Classification (NCBI taxonomy): domain Eukaryota; kingdom Metazoa; phylum Chordata; class Actinopteri; order Myctophiformes; family Myctophidae; genus Protomyctophum; species Protomyctophum parallelum. The sequence continues at coordinate 1,759,028 of NC_139717.1, forward strand.
TCACCTCTGCTCTGTTTGTCCTGCTCTACCATGCCCAAGACCCAACAGGTGATTGAAATGAGGTGATCAGAGCATGTGAGCCTAATTCAACCTGCCCATGAACCAGACAGACCACAAAACCAGAGCACAGTAGATGGCGCTATATCACCATGCATTTACCATAATGTACCCAAATAAACACACATATAATGTTCACGTCAGAACGGTGAGCAATACAATAGAATATCACAAAATACCCATTGCTGGGAGAGCTACAGCTACAAAGGTGCAAATATATGGTCTAGCTTTGTATCTTTTGCATCTGCCAGTGTGATTGCAGCATAAGAAGTTGGCTAGTAGTAGTACATAAAATGCCTTAATGAAACTGGACTTACAGGCTATAGTTGACAATGTCCACTCTGTTGAATAAATCACTGCAGCCAAGAGCCAACATCAGACAGTCTACAAAAAAAACACCAACATTAAAGACATTTTAGCTTGCCAGGCCCAAGTCTGTGCAGCATTTGAGCCACGGACCACCATTTGACGACATTGGACCCTGTAACGGTGCATTTGGTTACATGTAGGCCTATATTATACTCTCAGAGTTACAGAGCTGTAAGGGTCCATTTGGTTACATGTAGGCCTATATTATACTCTCAGAGTTACAGAGCTGTAAGGGTCCATTTGGTTCCATAATGTGTCACATTCTCAGAGTTACAGAGCTGTAAGGGTCCATTTGGTTCCATAATGTGTCACATTCTCAGAGTTACTTACAAAGCTGTAAGGGTCCATTTGGTTCCATAATGTGTCACATTCTCAGAGTTACAGGTTGAAAACCACTGAGCTAAATAAGCTAACACCTGCAAACACAGAGACTCACCTGAGTTTGATAGACTTCAGCTTACTGTAGGCTAGAAGCTTTGTGTTGTTTTTCACAAACAAAAAACTGACTATTCTATACTCTACTCCATGTCCATGTTGTCTACAATATGTTACATGACGAGTTATTCATGAAAACAAACGGCTTGTTGTAACAAACCAACACTATAGCAGCACGTGTTGTGTTGGCGTTTTTTTTCTTTTACCAAAAGCTGGTGTGGTGCGTCCTGATGACTGAAATAATCACAAACCTATACGTCTTCTTTCTGTGATTTCTTCTTCCTGTGAAGGCAGCACTTTATACAATTTAGACATTTAGCAGATGCTCTTAATCCAGAGCGATCCATTTACAGTAAGCAAGAACAAAAAACATGGAATCCATCATATAGGCCTACATACAAATAGTCATCATTGATTGATTGATTGAAATATTTATTAACAGTTTGTAGAATTTACAGTACATTTTAAGCACAAACTCAATACAAAGACTGTTAACTGTGAGTGGACGACCCAATTAAGCATTACACTTGTTTACAACAGGGTCCACATGGTTCAATTCATCAAAACATTTAGAGACGTACAAATAGACACTTCTATGTAGTTAAAGAACAGAACAGGAATTCATCATAAAGGAAGCAAAAAGGGAAAAGAAACATAGTGAGGGGAAAAGGGAGGGGGGGGGGGGCGGTGGGGGGGGATTCAGATTTTACAGAGGCCAGTTTTGAATTGCAGCCGTCCGTAGGTGCCCTTTGAGAGCGGTTTTGAAGGAGTCAAGGGATTCACATGTCTTAATGACTGTTGGTAGGGCGTTCCACATTTTGGTGGCATATGAGCGAAAATAATTTAGTCCCTTGTTTGTGCCGAATCTGGGTTGTACATGGTTTGTTGCACTCCCTCTGGTGTTGTGGGTGTGGACTTTGTTTACATTAAGGAAGTATTTAGACAGGTACATGGGTATCTTAGTGAAGTATTTAGACAGGTACATGGGTATCTTAGTGAAGTATTTAGACAGGTACATGGGTATCTTAGTGAAGTATTTAGACAGGTACATGGGTATCTTAGTGAAGTATTTAGACAGGTACATGGGTATCTTAGTGAAGTATTTAGACAGTTACATGGGTATCTTGGTGGAGATTGGAATAGTACATGTAAACGTAAAACAAAGTAAACATTTTTCAGACCCGATTATTTATGTTTAAATAAATAAAAAATGCATACAAGACATTCCGTCTTCTTTTCACAATGTCTTCCGTGTTACTTCTGACATTCACTCCTACCCCACAAGGCAAAGAGATCGTTTTGAATTACCCTATTGTCACACGTCCAAACATCAATCTGTCATCACATTTAGAGGCCCTCATCTATGGAACTCCCTAATGCTTCACTTAAATCCTCATTATCCTTGCCAATATTCAAAAAACATCCAAAGAAATATCTTATTTCTTCCTCTCTGTAGTTTACATGTTTTACCTTGATGCGTTATTTTCTTTTGTGTTTGTTGTTGCATTGTTTATTTCCGTTTGTGTGTCTGTGTTTTTATTTATTTACTGCACAGCTGCCCCCCTTTGCCAACTTGTAGACTTATGTACTGTTGGCGACTGTGGCTCAGGAGGTAGAGCAGGTCGTCCAATGATCCATGGGTCGGCGGTTCGAATCCCGGCTCCTCCTGTCTACATGTCAAAGTGTCCTTGGGCAAGACTCTGAACCCCAAATTGCTCCCGATGTGCTGGTTGGTACCTTGCATGGCTTCCGCCCATAGACTGTAAAAATTATGGACAAAGCGTTCCCCGGGTCTAACATGAACGTAAAATGAAGCCTGTAATGATATGCTAATTCCTGATGTAAGTCGCCATCTTTTGGTACCAGCTGGCCATTGGCTGGCTCCGTTTTGTACCAGCTGGTCATTGGCTGCCCAGACAACGAGGCGGGACTTCCCCCCTTCTTCTCCGTTGGTTTTTATTTTGACTCGAGTGGGAGGAGAAGACTCTTGAGTGGGAGGGGAATCCCGATCATAGACTGTAACGGTAGCCACGCCCCAGAAAAAACGCGACTTTATGGTAATTTTTTTAATTAATGGGACCATAATTTTCCAAAAAGAATATTATGACATTAGAAATGAGACTTTAAACTAGTGACTGGAAGAAGAAAGTATTCATGACCATGTTTATTAAGGTAATACAGTCTAGGTGAAGTTGGGCCAAAATACATGGGCCTCTATGGAGCTATGGGGCTTTTTGGGTCCAGTCCAGCGCCACAACAGGCCATTATATGAACTACCGATTTCAAATGAGGCTTCACGAAATATCTGGCTGACTGCCCCCCTGCTTCCGCCGCAATCGGTGTATGAATGGGTGAATGTAATTCACAATCTATGTAAAGTGCCTTGGATAAAGGCGCTATATAAATGCACCATTTACCATTTATTTCTTAGAAATAAAACGTTGGTTTAACATGAATGATATATGGACATTGGTTGCACATTAATGGTTGGGTTTGGCAGCACCAGCTCCAATTGTCTAGGTTAAACACATCTATATGAACTTACCCTAATGCAATTTAACAGTGTTACTTATACATGTTTCAATCACGTTGGGTCAACATGATTCAGTTAACGTCATTCAATTTACTAGTACATGTTTTAATCAAGTTGGGGCAACATGATTCAGTCATATTCATTATTCTAGCTACATGATGTGATCATAATATTAGTCCAACACAATTTGATCCATGCAAATTATTTTATTTTTAATGCAGGGAACAGTTCATTCATGCATTACAGTGCATTACTACATATTATACAAATACAAATATGTGTTAACATAAAACACAACAACATGTATGCAACAATAAAACACATGTAACAAACACTAATCACTTAAAACCTGGAAAAAAATAATACTGTACAAGCAGTACAGTATCCCTCTCTCATCTTGTTCTGACGCATGTATGTGATTATATCACATGACCTCTGTTCTTGGTGTAGCAGGGTAGGTCCATCACTGCTGATGTATGACAGATATCATAAAAATAATGTAAAACAAATAATATATAGAAAAGCAGTTTTGAAACAATTTTGCAAATAGCAGATATACAGCTTGTATATCTTGTAATTATGTGCAAATATGTAAATCCAAAAAGTAGGTGGACAATGGAGCAGGATTAACTTGACTTTTCTGCATTTGTATTTGCAAATCTCATTTCATGACTTTTGAGGCACCCCTGATAGAAGAGTAGGAGCAGTATGACTGCTCTTACTGTGTATACTTGACTCATCCAGCGCAGTCTGATGGAGGGCTCTCACCACCATCAATGCATTGTGAAGGAGCACTATACTCTTAAGTTGAAAGGCGTTTTGGATGTGATAAATATTGTGATTTGAGCAGTTGGTGGAACTCACTCTGTGATTGGACGGCGGTGCACGGGCATGTGTTCCTCGTCACCGCCGGAGGGTCTGCCGGGTGTAGCCAAGAGCTCTGTGGCCACGCCCATGACTCTTAAAGGGGGAGGCGTCTTGTAGCTGCAGTACAGCCAATCCCTGATGGTCTAGTGGTTAGGAAGGGGGGGGGGGGGACCCAGGCCAGGCCTGGCTGGCTGGCTGACCAGAGAGGCCTGGCCTGTGTGGGTCCCCAGTTATTGAGGGGGGGTGGGGGGGGGGGGGGGGGGGAGACACCTGGGGAAAAGAAAAATGACAAATTGTATCGGTCATACGTGAGAGTGATGTAATGTAATATATAATAGAGATGTCCAAGTATACTCCAGAAAAAGGGACATTCGTCAGACACATTATATGAACAAACTGGCAAAGACAATTTTTTTTAAACGCCTTCTTTCCCTGGCCACCCAAGCATGTTAAATACTGACCTGGTGTTCCCCGTTGGCCTGCTGTTTTGAGGGAAAAAAAACATTACACTTTCACTACTTGTATACTAAAGTGATACAGTAATACGGTATGCTATGATTATACAATTTCATACCTTGAGGAGACCGGAGGAGGAGACTTCCTTTAGAGAGCCCGGCTCTTCGCGACCTAGTCAACACTGTCAAAGCCTCAATTACAACACCGCAAATGTTATCAGAGCTATATTGTCAATCAAAATCAACCTTGAGGCCTAGCTCTAGTTTTCACCGGACTGAAGCCTAGACCCGCTGTATGGCGGCAGAAATCAATATTACTCCAATATAAATGCATTCAATAGCATATAAATGCACTATGCCAACTACATACCTTGTGATCTAATAGTCCTCGGGGCATTACATCAATACAGAATTGGGGATTGCCGAACAGTGTGACCCTGAGCAGACCACGGTACCATAGAATCACCACCTGCCCCTTAAACAGACCACCCTTGGAAGCCTTCCTCTTTGACCTGGGACCAGAGATGCGAGCGTGGCTGTACGACACCCATTTGGACCTCTGACGTTAAACAAAAGAAAGTCTTAATGGATTCAAATAAATATATGAAAGCGCATTTTTTATTTACCTGGTGTTGAGGTGTGCTTGGGCTTGGTTATAATCCTTTTTGCAACCCTCTTGCCTCTGGGCGGAGATTTATCTGGGGAAAATGATTATGTATAATGTTTTAATGAACTACAAATAAAAACTATAGTAGGCCTACTAGTCTTTTTTATGTCTAACGCATTTGCATTTAAGTTCCTAAATTTAACATAAGAAGTAAGAACATATAAATGTATTTGAAATCAAATAAAACATTTACTTTTCAAGATTTCAATTCAGAAATAGCTAAAAAATAATTGAGAATTTCATTTTTTTTTAAAAGAGCAAAAATAGCAGATCTACTAGATCAAAAGGTGTCAGTTTGAGCTTGAGGCACCCCTGATAGAAGAGTAGGAGCAGTATGACTGCTCTTACTGTGTATACTTGACTCATCCAGCGCAGTCTGATGGAGGGCTCTCACCACCATCAATGCATTGTGAAGGAGCACTATACTCTTAAGTTGAAAGCCGTTTTGGATGTGATAAATATTGTGATTTGAGCAGTTGGTGGAACTCACTCTGTGATTGGACGGCGGTGCACGGGCAGGTGTTCCTCGTAGCTGCAGTACAGCCAATCCCTGATGGTCTAGTGGTTAGGAAGGGGGGGGGGGGGACCCAGGCCAGGCCTGGCTGGCTGGCTGACCAGAGAGGCCTGGCCTGTGTGGGTCCCCAGTTTTTGAAGGGGGGGGGGGGGGGGGGGGGGGGGAGATGGCTGGGGAAGAAAGAGTACACAAGTAATATCTTTGATATCTGTATATAAATTATCAATATTGATTTGAAATTTTGTTAATTAAATTCTTAATATTTAACAACTTATTATTATTATTATTTACCACTTTACTCCTGTAGGGGCATTGGCGAGCTCCATGCAGGACTTATCAAAGTCCTGCATGGAGTCAATGGGGAATCTTGTAGGCCTACCCTCCTCCTCCTCACCATTTTTTTTTTTTAACTCTGCCAATATGGCGTGCAGTAGTGCAATTTGTGTGTGTTGGGTCTCCAACATTTCCTTCTGAAAATCTGATTAACAAAATAACTACATTATATACACACACACACACACACTCACACACACACACTCATCAACATTAATTGTATCCATTCAAATGGTACTTCCATTCTTACTTTCCACGCTCAGCGGGTAAACCAATGCCGGTCTCACTGTAGAGTACATCAAAGCCTCAATTACAACACCGCAAATGTTATCAGAGCTCTATTGTCAATCAAAATGTACAAGGGAGTCCTCCGCACACCTAGACTAAATACTGACCTGGTGTTCCCCGTTGGCCTGTAGAGGGGAATAAAAACAAGTCATATTTACACCATCACAGATTTGTTCACAGCTCAATGTTCTCTAGTCCTGTTCCTTCTTTGCCCCGGGCTAGCGCCACGATTCGCTGTCTTTGGGGAAGAATAAACAAATCTAAATAAATTAAATATTTTCTATACCATCTCCATATACGTTGAGATGCCTGGCTGCTCAGAGCAGTTCCTAATTCAAATGTGGTACAAAATGCTGATACAATCCAGCATTACCGATACAAAACAGCCATTCCAATAAAGAACACAAAAGGAAATCTCAACAAAATCAGAGAACACATTCAGATGCTCTCACAATTGTCTAATGTTCATAATAAATGCTTACTTTGCTCAACATGTATTCATATGTGATTTTAACCATTTTCTCATTACACTCTTTAAGACCAGGTGTTCTATGGATCTTCCAATAAAAGAGCAGGATTCTGTCAGCTGTAACAATTCAAACTTTTAAGATGGTGAGTTCATTATTCCAGGGACCACTGCCCTGGCACTGCACTGTGAATCCTGCCCATTTTTTCCTGAAATCCAGGTAACCTACACCAGAAAGAACATTTCCTGAATTATAATTATGGAATTGTACCTTGAGGAGTGCCGGAGATGCTTGGGGAATGTCTCTCTGTAGAGGAGAAAACAAAGTACATCAAAGCCTCAATTACAACACCGCAAATGTTATCAGAGCTCTATTGTCAATCAAAATGTACAAGGGAGTCCTCCACACACCTAGACTAAATACTGACCTGGTGTTCCCAGTTGGCCTGCCGTTTTGAGGGGGAAAAAAACAAAACATTACACTTTCACTACTTGTATACTAAAGTGATACAGTAATACGGTATGCTATGATTATACAATTTGGTATCTTGAAAGAAAGAACATTTCCTGAATTATAATTATGGAATTGTACCTTGAGGAGTGCCGGTGCTTCTGGCGCGAGATGCACGTCTCACTGTAGAGGAGAGAACAAAGTACATCAAAGCCTCAATTACAACACCGCAAATGTTATCAGAGCTCTATTGTCAATCAAAATGTACAAGGGAGTCTAAACTAAACAAAGCACACCAATGCAACTCCTTGTGACTGCCATTGGGAATAATGGTTGCAAGTAGTTGCATGGCGACCCTCTGGTGTGGTTAGGGCTTAAGGGCCTCTGTTATGGAATGACACCGTCTGCTCAAAATTCACCATGGGAACCAGATTTTTCAACATGGGAGCCACATTAGCAGACCATAGTGATATGTTTAAGGTAAAAGGATTACATTTGGCACAAATACTCTAAGGGACACTTGGGTAAAAACGCAATAGGTACTCTATTTGACAATGTTTACACTCAGATAAAAACTATAGCCTACACATACTCCAATTTTAAAGATGGTCTAGTACTGTTTGGGCTACAAAAAAAGACCCATATGTTTACAGGGGTGCAACAAATCAACCTTGATCTAAATTGTGTATAATACTTCAAATTACCTGTTTTCTTCCGGGGCTCTGGAAATGGGGAATCTGGAATTATGGGAACAACAAAAAAGGATGCATATAGGTTGTCAGAAAACATTTAAAGGTAATAACAGTATGTGGAATTAAATTGTCAAATTTGTGGATTATGTAAGTGTTAAACATTCAGTACCTTCTTCAAAGGACTCTTGCTGTGACATTTTGACCTACCCGAGGGAGAGAGGTGGAGTTAGCTGCTTTAATTCTCTAGTACACCTGTGGGATTAAACATTTTTAGGTCAACTGCACAGCGAGGACTTCCCCAAATGGGAGGCATACTTTGGTTAGACATGGCATTGGTTAGACATGGCATTGGTTAGACATGGCATTGGTTAGACTGTCCACATGCAGTACTTCAGTAAATATAATGATTTACTTTACACCACTGTTTAGTTTAGAACAATGTTTGCTTTGTTTCCATCAAAAAAAAAGGACACTCAGATTGTTGTCACAATAAACCATCAACAGTCAAACAATGTTTAAACAATAACCTGTTTAAGGAGGCTAATTAACCTCCATGTGCTTCTCAAACAAACACTAGTTTAAACAATAACATGTTTAGGAGGGTTAAACCACTAGTTTAAACAATAACCTGCTAAAACCCTCCATGTGCTTCTCAAACAAACACTACCATGTTTAAGGAGGCTAACCTCCATGTGCTTCTCAAACAAACACTAGTTTAAACAATGACATGTTTAAGGAGGCTAACCTCCATGTGCTTCTCAAACAAACACTAGTTTAAACAATACCATGTTTAAGGAGGCTAACCTCCATGTGCTTCTCAAACAAACACTAGTTTAAACAATAACCTGTTTAAGGAGGCTAACCTCCATGTGCTTCTCAAACAAACACTAGTTTAAACAATACCATGTTTAAGGAGGCTAACCTCCATGCTTCTCAAACAAACACTAGTTTAAACAATAACCTGTTTAAGGAGGCTAACCTCCATGTGCTTCTCAAACAAACACTAGTTTAAACAATACCATGTTTAAGGAGGCTAACCTCCATGTGCTTCTCAAACAAACACTAGTTTAAACAATAACCTGTTTAAGGAGGCTAACCTCCATGTGCTTCTCAAACAAACATCTCATACCTTGAAACAGGGCAGACAGCCTGCAGTGCGCATGCCCGTTCCTATTTAAGTCTAAATCCCCGCCCACTGCATCCGGGCTGTTGTCAATCAATCAATCAATACACACACACACACACACACACACACAAAAAGGAGCAGTGCACCACCCTGTGGCACCAAACGGAACTGCATACTGACAGCCATAGACACACGCACGCACGCACACAGGCACGAGTGGTGTTATTTTTTATTATTGATTGAAATATTTATTAACAGTGATAAACAAAGTATATCACAGCCCCAGCATGTAGACCATCACTGTAATAGCACCATACGAGGGAAATCAAATAGATGAGACGGACAGACAGCTCATGTTTCACAGCTCCACACAGGACGCTGTCCTCACAGCAAGTGAGGCTTTTTATTGAATACTTGACACACCCATAATCACATCACACCCACTCGCAGGTGGCACTGATCAGTGTTCAATTCCTCATTAACAAGCACCAAAATAATAATAAGTTTGCCTCTGTATATATTCCACATTTTGGTGGCATAGGAGCGAAGTCGAGGACCTCCCTAGGGAGGTTTAAAACACTAATAAAACTTAAAACCTGGAAAAAATAATACCGTACAAGTATATCTTGTACATGGGGGGAGGCACAAAATATTTTCAGATGGAGGTCTGTGGCCAAATCATTTTGGGCGTTGTTGACATGAACACGTTTCAGTACTGCTGGTGAAGCTTGGTTTTCAAGCGTTGTGCTTTGTGGGAGAGAGCTCCTCCATCTAACTCCATCATCATTTTGTGGGAGAGAGCTCCTCCATCTAACTCCATCATCATTTTGTGGGAGAGAGCTCCTCCATCTAACTCCATCATCATTTTGTGGGAGAGAGCTCCTCCATCTAACTCCATCATCATTTTGTGGGAGAGAGCTCCTCCATCTAACTCCATCATCATTTTCTGCAGTACCTCAAATATGCATTTGAGCTTCGGTGGGTAACTGGGGTTCAGTGCGTAAATGAGCCCCAACAACATGGCAGTTGCAATTAAGGCCACATTGTCCAGGTCGTCTACGACCGCGACTCCCTTAAGGACGATTCTGACATGGTCCTCAAAGGTGTTTTTGACCACGATGGTCCCCATTGTCGTCTTCTCCATGGCACCCTCACTGATCGTCTCTCCTCCACTTCCTAAGTGTTCACAAAAAGGCATTATTTTATTAGAAATATTTGAAGCTTTAAGAAAACCTAGGTCAGGATTTAGAAGGCATTTTTATAATCAGTCTTGTGTCTAAATGGGTTAAGTCACAACTATGTATAGCGTCACATTTGAGCTGGCAGCAGTTAACACAACACTGCCGCTTGAGTGTTGGCAAAAAGCACCAGTGGTTCTTCAAAGATGTACACAGTTCATGTATACAGTACTGTACAGTCAGTCACTTACTATGAACTCCTGCACAAGGTCTCCAGGATCTTGGTTGAGGTAGATGCAGAGTCCTTTAATTATGCCGTCCCTTCCTGCGTCAGTGTCCTCCTGAAAGATAAGGGACAGAACAGACACTTAAAACTCAAATGCATAAGCGGTGCTTTGCAGGTTAACATGTTTTTGTAAAAAATAAAAAATAGGCCAACAAGCTCACAATGCATCACATAGTGCCATGAGCGTGTAGATAGTTTATTTTGTTTGTTTTATATGATGAAGCAGAGTTTAAATGTAATTAAAAAAAAAAACGTTTAAATAATGGAGACACAAGGTTTCTGCCTGAGAGCAGCAATATAGTTCCATTACGGTAAAGTAAGTACACATGGATGTGACACATAAAAACACATAGAGATACCTGCTGCAGGCATACTACAGTAATGGTCAGGAGGTACACGCACATCCCATGTACAGTAATGGTCAGGAGGTACACGCACATCCCATGTACAGTAATGGTCAGGAGGTACACGCACATCCCATGTACAGTAATGGTCAGGAGGTACACGCACATCCCATGTACAGTAATGGTCAGGAGGTACACGCACATCCCAGTCAATTCAACAGGATGCTCTAACAAACACAATAAACTGAAAAAGGAGGAAGTCTGCACAGCGTTTTAAAAGCTTATACGTGACGAAGGCCACAGAGGCTGAAACATGTTTTTTACCACTCTGGTAATTAAAGTTGTTTAAGCCTTTTAAAACAGTGTGCAGACATCTATATATATACATACACACAATGTGTGTGCGTGTGCATACATTCTTGCACCTATAAACACACTGGGTAGCCTACACCTATCAACCTTGGTATAATGTATTTTTACCCTGAAAAAATAGTTTAATGCTTTAAGGAATATACTTTAAAACTAGACTTTTCTTTGGGGTTTAGTCCACTATAGGTGACAAAACATGTTTAATCAGCAGAAATGTGAAGCCCTTTATTTTAGCATTTGCAGCTGTAAAGTTATTGTCCAAAGGACATAAAAGGACACGACTCCAATTCCAAACTCAAATCAACTTTTATTATTATTGACAATGAAGTGTTTTTTGAAACAAAGTTTTAAATTAAAGTCAATAGAGCACCGAAGTCCTGACATAACTCGCTCATCCCGACGATTCCCCTGGTTCGCGGAAGTAATCTCTATGGAGAATAACATGGGGTGATCTTAATATCATCTACTATAAGCGTTGTGGTCCAAAAATAAACAAGCCGTCTCGGCGTTATTGTCAGGGAGGTGTCTCTGTATCGTTTGCAACAGTCAGTCACTCATATATTGTTATACAAATCGTTAGCCTCATAGGATAAATGCCTAAGTAATTTTTTATGATTTTCGGATAATAAGAAAAAACACATTTTCTTGCAAGTATGTAAGAGTTTTTAATGCAGATTTTTAGAATGGCTTCCTGAGGGGTTAACAAAATGTTTTTTACAAAAAGATAAACATGAGTCATTCCATAACAAAAAAAAGTGACTTAGGCCATTTTCAAGAAAATACTGACTTAGGCATTTTTTAATACATGTCTACTAAACACCTGGGGGTCTATTAGAGTGATGTTAACTCCATACTAATCACCTGGGGGTCTATTAGAGTAATGTTAACTCCATACTAAACACCTGGGAGTCTATTAGAGTAATGTTAACTCCATACTAAACACCTGGGGGTCTATTAGAGTAATGCTAACTCCATACTAAACACCTGGGGGTCTATTAGAGTGATGTTAACTCCATTCTAAACACCTGGGGGTCTATTAGAGTAATGTTAACTCCATACAGAACACCTGGGGGTCCATTAGAGTAATGTTAACTCCATACTAAACACCTGGGGGTCTATTAGAGTAATGTTAACTCCATACTAAACACCTGGGGGTCTATTAGAGTGATGTTAACTCCATACTAAACACCTGGGGGTCTATTAGAGTGATGTTAACTCCATACAGAACACCTGGGGGTCTATTAGAGTGATGTTAACTCCATACTAAACACCTGGGGGTCTATTAGAGTAATGTTAACTCCATACTAAACACCTGGGGGTCTATTAGAGTAATGTTAACTCCATACAGAACACCTGGGGGTCTATTAGAGTAATGTTAACTCCATACAGAACACCTGGGGGTCTATTAGAGTAATGTTAACTCCATACAGAACACCTGGGGGTCTATTAGAGTAATGTTAACTCCATACAGAACACCTGGGGGTCTATTAGAGTAATGTTAACTCCATACTAAACACCTGGGGGTCTATTAGAGTAATGTTAACTCCATACTAAACACCTGGGGGTCTATTAGAGTAATGTTAACTCCATACTAAACACCTGGGGGTCTATTAGAGTAATGTTAACTCCATACTAAACACCTGGGGGTCTATTAGAGTGATGTTAACTCCATACTAAACACCTGGGGGTCTATTAGAGTAATGTTAACTCCATACTAAACACCTGGGGGTCTATTAGAGTAATGTTAACTCCATACTAAACACCTGGGGGTCTATTAGAGTAATGTTAACTCCATACTAAACACCTGGGGGTCTATTAGAGTAATGTTAACTCCATACTAAACACCTGGGGGTCTATTAGAGTAATGTTAACTCCATACTAAACATCTGGGGGTCTATTAGAGTAATGTTAACTCCATACTAAACACCTGGGGGTCTATTAGAGTAATGTTAACTCCATACTAAACACCTGGGGGTCTATTAGAGTAATGTTAACTCCATACTAAACACCTGGGGGTCTATTAGAGTAATGTTAACTCCATACTAAACACCTGGGGGTCTATTAGAGTAATGTTAACTCCATACTAAACACCTGGGGGTCTATTAGAGTGATGTTAACTCCATACTAAACACCTGGGGGTCTATTAGAGTAATGTTAACTCCATACTAAACACCTGGGGGTCTATTAGAGTAATGTTAACTCCATACTAAACACCTGGGGGTCTATTAGAGTGATGTTAACTCCATACTAAACACCTGGGGGTCTATTAGAGTAATGTTAACTCCATACTAAACACCTGGGGGTCTATTAGAGTAATGTTAACTCCATACTAAACACCTGGGGGTCTATTAGAGTAATGTTAACTCCATACTAAACACCTGGGGGTCTATTAGAGTAATGTTAACTCCATACTAAACACCTGGGGGTCTATTAGAGTAATGTTAACTCCATACTAAACACCTGGGGGTCTATTAGAGTAATGTTAACTCCATACTAAACACCTGGGGGTCTATTAGAGTGATGTTAACAGTGTTGGGCATCGTTACTTTCTAAAGTAACGTCGTTAGGTTACTGGATTACTGCCCATAAAAATAATCCCTTACAGTTACAGATTACCATTTTAGAAAAGTAACAAGTTAGGTTATTTTCCGTTACCCGACAATTAAAATCCATTTTTTAATGCTTGCGCAAGTTGGTTACATTGTATTAGGCTACTGCCTACCGTCATTGCGCCGCATTATCACGGCCCGGTTAAAAACGAGAATGATACACCATGAACTGACCATAGACTGTTAGACAATATCCCCTTTACAGCTCTCTCTTTATTAACGAATATAAGTCGCCACAATCGCCAGCCTATACACGTAGGACTGGACAGAAAGAGCTAGTGCAGAGATAGTACAGACATTCAGACAATACCATAAGGCTGTTGCGCTGCGCTCTGATGCCCTCTCCACACCGCGCGGCCATGGCGCATGAACAACAATAACAACAAATCCACGTGTACCCACGACGACCCACGTATGAATTAGATAGTTTATAAGAAATGGCACGGCGGCCATCCTTGCAGGCAGTGACAGTAACATAATGCGAATCCTGTAGGCTGTGTAACCTGTTCATTTTGGGGGGCATCGACAACAGCCTGTTGATGATTAATGATACTATGAAACTTAACAATTCATTTACTAGTACTCACCTAATGACGCCGCCACGGAGGATATACCATGTTTAACGTAATTCCAAAGTGTTTAGCCTACATTGTTTAAGTCATAGACGCATGCGGTTTTTATTAATTTTGGCTAAAAGCATGTTGTTTGTATTATTCCACTATACCACCCGGCACCACTACCACTGTCATAGTATAGCTGGCTACAACCGAAACAACTTCCTCTTCCTCTTCAAAATAAAATCTGCATGTAACAATACTTTTATTTCTTAAGTGAACTACAGGATGTAGTAGACGCAGGCTGTGTAGTACATGGTATAGTGGGCTTGGAAGGATAAATCACACAGAAGGCAGGAGAAATAAACTCCGCAGGCAGTCGGGGCTTTATTATTTTTAAATCTTGCCCACAGAATGAACAGGGACACATTATAATAACGGGATTACTTTTTTGGAAAAGTAACTAAGTAACTAACTACTATATTGCAAAACTAACTAGTTAGTTTATTCCGTTACCAATAAAAGTAGTCCGTTACATAACGTCGTTATTAATAGCGCCGTTACACCCAACACTGGATGTTAACTCCATACAGAACACCTGGGGGTCTATTAGAGTAATGTTAACTCCATACTAAACACCTGGGGGTCTATTAGAGTAATGTTAACTCCATACTAAACACCTGGGGGTCTATTAGAGTAATGTTAACTCCATACTAAACACCTGGGGGTCTATTAGAGTGATGTTAACTCCATACTAAACACCTGGGGGTCTATTAGAGTAATGTAAACACCTAGGGGTCTATTAGAGTAACTGTTGTTTGCTGTGTATGCAATGTAAAAATGGCCAAGTCACACATTTATCCTATGAGGACATCTTAGATGCCGAAACCGCCACCACCTCTCCTCGCCGGGGCCTGCTTTATGTACGCGGCCATGGCGGCGCTGACCTGGCCCTCTGTAGCTCCCAAGAATGTCTTCATGACGATTTCTGCAATCAGAATAATGACAAATTGTATCGGTCATACGTGAGAGTGATATAATGTAATATATAATAGAGATGTCCAAGTATACTCCAGAAAAAGGGACATTCGTCAGACACATTATATGAACAAACTGGCAAAGACAATTGTTTATGTTACCTTTAAGGAAATTAAAGAAGGCCGTTTTCTTGAAAGCCTTCTTTCCCTGGCCCCCCAGCATATTAAATAGACACATCAATCTATTGGTGAAAAGTCTGAAAGAGATATAAAACACTCTTGTGAGGTGCCAATCTGCTGAGCACATTGTGCTTAAACAGACAGTCATACACTTAAAGCTGTACATAGTGGCTAATACACCCATACATTGATAACTGCGTGCTATAGCAACTTGCAAAGAAAACACTTGAGATGAAACAGCAATAACACATTGTAACCCTTCAATTTGAATTCATACCTGCCCAATATAGTCCTTGTGAAGGATTTTAAGTCCTCTTCTCCTTCCCTGGACATCTTTTCCATCTGTATATAAATCATCAATAGTGATGTCAATTTTGTTTGTTGTTTGTTTTAATATTCAACTTATTATTATTATTATTATTATTATTATTTACCACTTTACTCCTGTAGGGGGAATTGGAGAGCTCCATGCAGGACTTCTCAAAGTCCTGCATGGAGTCAATGGGGAATCTTGTAGGCCTACCCTCCTCCTCCTCACCATTTTTTTTTTTTAACTCTGCCAATATGGCTTGCAGTAGTGCAATTTGTGTGTGTTGGGTCTCCAACATTTCCTTCTGAAAATCTGATTAACAAAATAACTACATTATATACACACACACACTCATCAAAATGAATTGTATCCATTCAAATGGTACTTCCATTCTTACTTTCCACGGTCAACGGGTACACCAATGCCGGTCTCACTGTAGAGTACATCAAAGCCTCAATTACAACACCGCAAATGTTATCAGAGCTCTATTGACAATCAAAATGTACAAGGGAGTCCTCCGCACACCTAGACTAAATACTGACCTGGTGTTCCCTGTTGGCCTGTAGAGGGGAATAAAAACAAGTCATATTTACACCATCACAGATTTGTTCACAGCTCAATGTTCTCTAGTCCTGTTCCTTCTTTGCCCCGGGCTAGCGCCACGATTCGCTGTCTTTGGGGAAGAATAAACAAATCTAAATAAATTAAATATTTTCTATACCATTTCCATATACGTTGAGATGCCTGGGTGCTCAGAGCAGTTCCTAATTCAAATGTGGTACAAAATACAACTGATACAATCCAGCATTACCGATACAAAACAGCCATTCCAATAAAGAACACAAAAGGAAATCTCAACAAAATCAGAGAACACATTCAGATGCTCTCACAATTGTCTAATGTTCATAATAAATGCTTACTTTGCTCAACATATATTCATATGTGATTTTAACCATTTTCTCATTACACTCTTTAAGACCAGGTGTTCTATGGATCTTCCAATAAAAGAGCAGGATTCTGTCAGCTGTAACAATTCAAACTTTTAAGATGGTGAATTCATTATTCCAGGGACCACTGCCCTGGCACTGCACTGTGAATCCTGCCCATTTTTTCCTGAAATCCAGGTAACCTACACCAGAAAGAACATTTCCTGAATTATAATTATGGAATTGTACCTTGAGGAGTAACGGAGCATCTTGGGGAATGTCTCTCTGTAGAGGAGAAAACAAAGTACATCAAAGCCTCAATTACAACACCGCAAATGTTATCAGAGCTCTATTGTCAATCAAAATGTACAAGGGAGTCCTCTGCACACCTAGACTAAATACTGACCTGGTGTTCCCAGTTGGCCTGCTGTTTTGAGGAGAAAAAAAAACATTACACTTTCACTACTTGTATACTAAAGTAATACGGTATGCTATGATTATACAATTTGGTATCTTGAGGCGACCGGAGGAGGAGACTAGCTCGAGAGACTCTTCGAGACCTATTAAACACTGTAGAGGGGAATAAAAACAAGTCATATTTACACCATCACAGATTTGTTCACAGCTCAATGTTCTCTAGTCCTGCTCCTTCTTTGCCCCGGGCTAGCGCCACGATTCGCTGTTTTTGGGGAAGAATAAACAAATCTAAATAAATTAAATATTTTCTATACCATTTCCATATACGTTGAGATGCCTGGCTGCTCAGAGCAGTTCCTAATTCAAATGTGGTACAAAATACTGATACAATCCAGCATTACCGATACAAAACAGCCATTCCAATAAAGAACACAAAAGGAAATCTCAACAAAATCAGAGAACACATTCAGATGCTCTCACAATTGTCTAATGTTCATAATAAATGCTTACTTTGCTCAACATATATTCATATGTGATTTTAACCATTTTCTCATTACACTCTTTAAGACCAGGTGTTCTATTGATCTTCCAATAAAAGAGCAGGATTCTGTCAGCTGTAACAATTCAAACTTTTAAGATGGTGAGTTCATTATTCCAGGGACCACTGCCCTGGCACTGCACTGTGAATCCCGCCCATTGTTCCTGAAATCCAGGTAACCTACACCAGAAAGAACATTTCCTGAATTATAATTATGGAATTGTACCTTGAGGAGTGCCGGAGATGCTTGGGGCATCATGTCTCTCTGTAGATATATAGATATTCCACTGTTACTTTCTTAGCTTACGCATGTTTCATGATATTGATAAATGCTTTTATGTGATGTATTCCCATGCTTTTGTTCTTGCTTAAATGTAAGTCGCTCTGGATTAAGAGCGTCTGCTAAATGCCTAAATTGTAAATTGTAAATTGTAGAGGAGAAAACAAAGTACATCAAAGCCTCAATTACAACACCGCAAATGTTATCAGAGCTCTATTGTCAATCAAAATGTACAAGGGAGTCTAAACTAAACAAAGCACACCAATGCAACTCCTTGTGACTGCCATTGGGAATAATGGTTGCAAGTAGTTGCATGGCGACCCTCTGGTGTGGTTAGGGCTTAAGGGCCTCTGTTATGGAATGAGACACTGTCCGCTCAAAATTCACCATGGGAACCAGATTTTTCAACATGGGAGCCACCTTAGCAGACCATAGTGATATGTTTAAGGTAAAAGGATTACATTTGGCACAAATACTCTAAGGGACACTTGGGTAAAAACGCAATAGGCACTCTATTTGACAATGTTTACACTCAGATAACTATAGCCTACACATACTCCAATTTTAAAGATGGTCTAGTACTGTTTGGGCTACAAAAAAAGACCCATATGTTTACAGGGGTGCAACAAATCAACCTTGATCTAAATTGTGTATAATACTTCAAATTACCTGTTGTGGCTGCTGCCCTTTTCTTTGGGGGCTCTGGAAATATGGGAACAACAAAAAAGGATGCATATAGGTTGTCAGAAAACCTTTAAAGGTAATAACAGTATGTGGAATTAAATTGTCAAATTTGTGGATTATGTAAGTGTTAAACATTCAGTACCTTCTGCCGGCTGTGACATCCTTGATCTGAAAATTGAAAGACTTATGAGCTCTGTTCATCATTCACCACAGTCGGTTCCATTATTTTAAACATAAAGCAATACTGGCTCAAGGAATTGGTACCATGAGCCTTGTGAGAGTTACGGATAACCATCCAAGTTTAATTCTCTAGTACACCTGTGGGATTAAACATTTTTAGGTCAACTGCACAGCGAGGACTTCCCCAAATGGAAGGCATACGTTGGTTAGACATGGTATTGGTTAGACATGGCATTGGTTAGACTGTCCACATGCAGTACTTCAGTAAATATAATGATTTACTTTAAACCAATGTTTAGTTTAGAACAATGTTTGCTTTGTTTGTTTCCATCTAAAAAAAAAAGACACTCAGATTGGTGTCACAATAAACCATCAACAGTCAAACAATGTTTAAACAATAACCTGTTTAAGGAGGCTAACCTCCATGTGCTTCTCAAACAAACACTAGTTTAAACAATAACCTGTTTAGGAGGGTTAAACCACTAGTTTAAACAATAACCTGTTTAAGGAGGCTAACCTCCATGTGCTTCTCAAACAAACATCTCATACCTTGAAACAGGGCAGACAGCCTGCAGTGCGCATGCCCGTTCCTATTTAAGTCTAAATCCCCGCCCACTGCATCCGGGCTGTTGTCAATCAATCAATCAATACACACACACACACACACACACACACACACACACACACACACACAAAGGAGCAGTGCACCACCCTGTGGCGCCAAACGGAACTGCATACTGACAGCCATAGACACACGCACGCACGCACACAGGCACGAGTGGTGTTATTTTTTATTATTGATTGAAATAATTATTAACAGTGATAAACAAAGTATATCACAGCCCCAGCATGTAGACCATCACTGTAATAGCACCATACGAGGGAAATCAAATAGATGAGACGGACAGATAGCTCATGTTTCACAGCTCCACACAGGACGCTGTCCTCACAGCAAGTGAGGCTTTTTATTGAATACTTGACACACCCATAATCACATCACACCCACTCGCAGGTGGCACTGATCACTGTTCAATTCCTCATTAACAAGCACCAAAATAATAATAAGTTTGCCTCTGTATATATTCCACATTTTGGTGGCATAGGAGCGAAGTTAATTTAGTCCCTTGTTTGTGCCGAATCTGGGTTGTACATGGTTTGTTGCACTCCCTCTGGTGTTGTGGGTGTGGACTTTGTTTACATTAAGGAAGTATTTAGACAGGTACATGGGTATCTTAGTGAAGTATTTAGACAGGTACATGGGTATCTTAGTGAAGTATTTAGACAGGTACATGGGTATCTTAGTGAAGTATTTAGACAGGTACATGGGTATCTTAGTGAAGTATTTAGACAGGTACATGGGTATCTTAGTGAAGTATTTAGACAGGTACATGGGTATCTTAGTGAAGTATTTAGACAGGTACATGGGTATCTTGGTGAAGTATTTAGACAGGTACATGGGTATCTTAGTGAAGTATTTAGACAGGTACATGGGTATCTTAGTGAAGTATTTAGACAGGTACATGGGTATCTTAGTGAAGTATTTAGACAGGTACATGGGTATCTTAGTGAAGTATTTAGACAGGTACATGGGTATCTTAGTGAAGTATTTAGACAGGTACATGGGTATCTTGGTGGAGATTGGAATAGTACACGTAAACGTAAAACAAAGTAAACATTTTTCAGACCCGTTTATTTATGTTTAAATCAAAAAAATGCATACAAGACATTCCGTCTTCTTTTCACAATGTCTTCCGTGTTACTTCTGACATTCACTCCTACCCCACAAGGCAAAGAGATCATTTTGAATTACCCTATTGTCACACGTCCAAACATCAATCTGTCATCACATTTAGAGGCCCTCATCTATGGAACCTAGATGCTTCACTTAAATCCTCATTATCCTTATAGCCAATATTCAAAAAACATCTAAAGAAATATCTTATTTCTTCCTCTCTGTAGATTACATGTTTTACCTTGATGCGTTATATTTTCTTTTGTACGTTTGTTGTTGTATTGTTTATTTCTGTTTTTTGTGCAGTCTGTGTTTTTATTTCTTTACTGCACAGCTGCCCCCCTTTGCCAACTTGTAGACTTTTGTACTGTTCTTTATGAACTTTTAATCTGTTTAAACCAATGACCTCTTCCTTCAGGAAAGGAATCCAAATAAGCCTTCTGGCTTCTTCCCTTCCTTGCGTTGTATTTTTGTTCGTTGATATGTTATGGTCTATTTTTTGTACTACATGCTAAATAAATAAACCTAAAACCTAAACCTCTTTTATATTAAATTAAATTACCATCAATAAAATAATTATAAACATGTATTGATTGATTTTTTTAAATAAAAGAAGAGATATATAAAGATAGGCCTACAGACAGACAGACATAGAATGGTTTGGACATTCAGCAATTTAATTATATGTGATTATTCTTACAGCAAAGGTTTCATGCATTTTATTTTTATGTGTGGAATCTGGAACCAATAATTCTTCATAAGTAATGTGTGCTGATCCTGCATGTTGTCATCTGGGGTGTCAATGGGTTGTCTATACTCCTGGGTGACCAGTGTTGGGCAAGTTACTTTTGAAAAGTAAAGAATTATAGTTATAATTAATTATCTAAAAAAGTAATTTGTTACTTTACTTTACATTAAATTATGAAAGTAACTACTTTACTTTACTTTACTAATGAAAAAAACGATTTAAAAGAAGGTTTTCTTGTCCTGTCGCACAGTAAGAGAAAAGACAACTCCCTCCTAACATTATGAAATTTAGTGGAACAATAAAAAAATGTTCAGGCATTTTGACAGGCATCTTTATTGTAGCCTCAACTTGCCTTCAAAACAAATGGTGCTGTGCAATATGAAGAAAATAAATAATAATCACATAAAAAATGAGTACACTCTTCTTACACCGTAAAGTTATTTCAGCCTCAATAAGCACATTGAGATGCTTTTCAGTAAGGCTGCTTGTGGTACTGGTATTATAATTTGAATCTAATCTAAGAGACACTTCTATATAGCCAAAGAACAGAACAGGAATTCACCATAAAGGCGTTCAAAAAGGGAAAAGAAACATACATATTATTACATATCAAACAGAGACACCAGACATGTTAAACAGGGGATCGTCTTTATTGCATTATTACATATCAAACAGAGACACCAGACATGTTAAACAGGGGATCGTCTTTATTGCATTATTACATATCAAACAGAGACACCAGACATGTTAAACAGGGGATCGTCTTTATTGCATTATTACATATCAAACAGAGACACCAGACATGTTAAACAGGAGATCGTCTTTATTGCATTATTACATATCAAACAGAGACACCAGACATGTTAAACAGGAGATCGTCTTTATTGCATTATTACATATCAAACAGAGACACCAGACATGTTAAACAGGGGATCGTCTTTATTGCATTATTACATATCAAACAGAGACACCAGACATGTTAAACAGGGGATCGTCTTTATTGCATTATTACATATCAAACAGAGACACCAGACATGTTAAACAGGGGATCGTCTTTATTGCATTATTACATATCAAACAGAGACACCAGACATGTTAAACAGGAGATCGTCTTTATTGCATTATTACATATCAAACAGAGACACCAGACATGTTAAACAGGAGATCGTCTTTATTGCATTATTACATATCAAACAGAGACACCAGACATGTTAAACAGGGGATCGTCTTTATTGCATTATTACATATCAAACAGAGACACCAGACATGTTAAACAGGGGATCGTCTTTATTGCATTATTACATATCAAACAGAGACACCAGACATGTTAAACAGGGGATCGTCTTTATTGCCCAAGAACACACCTGAGAATTGGTTTCACTGCACATCTCACCCCCATCTCACCCCCATATCACCCCCGAGCTCAACCCATCTCACCCCCCGAGATCACCCCCATCTCACCCCCATCTCACCCCCCGAGCTCACCCCCATCTCACCCCCATCTCACCCCCCGAGCTCACCCCCATCTCACCCGCCGAGATCACCCCCATCTCACCCCCCGAGCTCACCCCGAGATCACCCCCATCTCACCCCCCGAGCTCACCCCCATCTCACCCCCCGAGATCACCCCCATCTCACCCCCCGAGCTCACCCCGAGCTCACCCCCATCTCACCCGCCGAGCTCACCCCCCGAGATCACCCCCTTCTCACCCACATCTCACCCCCATCTCACCCCCCGAGCTCACCCCCATCTCACCCCCCGAGCTCACCCCCATCTCACCCCCCGAGCTCACCCCCATCTCACCTGCCGAGCTCACCCCCATCTCACCCGCCGAGCTCACCCCCATCTCACCCGCCGAGCTCACCCCCATCTCACCCGCCGAGCTCACCCCCATCTCACCCCCCGAGCTCACCCCATCTCACCCCCATCTCACCCCATCTCACCCCCCGAGCTCAACCCATCTCACCCCCCGAGCGAGGCTTGTTGCATCTTTGAACAACATCTGTCTATAAAACATTGTTTTCTATATATATATATATATATATATATAATTATAAATAAAACACACACAGCATAAAGTACATTAATTCATTCATGGTTTAAATCCCGTCTCCGCGTCATAATATTGCTGGATCAAAACAAACCCCACATACGTTTTTTTCTCTTTTTTTTTGCCCTTTAACGCCGCGATAGCGCTACGACATTATTTATTACACTCTCCTCGTATTAAATATCTCTCGTCTTGAATGTGACGATAACTGTATTCGTCACTATAGTGCTGCGTGTGTAGCCGCGCCAAGCTGCTCAAAACAAAAAAGGTCATTGTTTTGGGGGGGGTTTTGTGTGTTTTTTAACAATGATATTGAAAAAGAACATCTTCCCTTTTAAATCATCTACTTTCAATTGCATTATTCTACTCTTCATTAATGCCACGTTATTAGTTATTAGTAAAAAAATAAAACACACAAAAAAACAGCAAAACAATCAAGCCGGCATTAAATAGATTATCATCCCTTCATGTTTTTCTTTGCGTGTACTAAGTTTATTCACTAAGTTTATTCATTAAGTTTACTCATTAAGTTTATTCATTAAGTTTATTCATTAAGTTTATTCATTCCCTGAAAGAGTCCAACATGGAATCAAGAGGCCATTCATTGTTCGATACGACGGGTGGAATAAAACAGTGGTTCCCAAACTGGGGTCCTTGGGGGACCCCTAGGGGTCCTTGAGGGACTCCTAGGGGTCCCTGAGGGACTCCTAGGGGTCCTTGGGGGACTCCTAGGGGTCCTTGGGGGACTCCTAGGGGTCCTTGAGGGACTCCTAGGGGTCCTTGGGGGACTCCTAGGGGTCCTTGGGGGACTCCTAGGGGTCCTTGAGGGACTCCTAGGGGTCCTTGGGGGACTCCTAGGGGTCCTTGGGGGACTCCTAGGGGTCCTTGGGGGACTCCTAGGGGTCCTTGAGGGACTCCTAGGGGTCCCTGAGGGACTCCTAGGGGTCCTTGAGAGAGTCGACACCCTCCGAATAAAAATTAACTTTGATTTTACAACATTCATTGGGGGTCCCAGAGATATAGACATGTCATTACATGGTGGTCTGTAGACTAATTCAAGGCCAAACTGGGGGTCCTTGAAATGAAAATGGTTGAGAATCACTACAGATCTTCTCTTATTGGGGGGGGGGGGGTCCTTGGCATATCTTTTCTAATGGGGGTCTGTGGGCTAATAATGTGTTATTTTGGGGGTCCCTGACATTAAAACGTTTGGGAAGCACTGGAATAAAACAAGTTAAACTCCCCTCTCTTGTTCAATGTCCTAAATTCAGGATCTTTGTAAGAGAGTTGATACAAAAAAAGCAATTTGCTATTGTAGAGAAAACACAGTATTGTAAAAAAAATAAAATGAAAGGAAAGGAAAAGAAAGAAGATGAAGATAAATAAAATAAAAAAAGATAAAAAAAAAGCAGAGAAAAAAGACTTGTGAGTAAAGCGAATCGTTACGTGCGACCACGTACGAACCACGCATGGATCGCAACATCGCAGGCCAACTCATATTGTGGACATTTTGCTGGTATCATTTAGTTATATGAATCTTACACAGTCTGTACTCTTTGGCAAGACTTACTTACTTCTCAGTACAAGTTATTATTATTATTGTTGTAATTATTATTATTATCTCTATACAAAAAGGACACAGAACAAACAGATAGCAGAGCGCCCTCTAAAAGGTTCTACAATGCAGATAAACAGGCTTCAAGATGGTTCTTATAGGGATGACGCACCGATATGGACCTTCAATATAAGATGGTTCTTATAGGGATGACGCACCCATATGGACCTTTAATATAAGATGGTTCTTATAGGGATGAGGCACCGATATGGACCTTTAATATAAGATGGTTCTTATAGGGATGACGCACCGATATGGACCTTTAATATAAGATGGTTCTTATAGGGATGACGCACCGATATGGACCTTTAATATAAGATGGTTCTTATAGGGATGAAGCACCGATATGGACCTTTAATATAAGATGGTTCTTATAGGGATGAAGCACCGATATGGACCTTTAATATAAGATGGTTCTTATAGGGATGACGCACCGATATGGACCTTTAATATAAGATGGTTCTTATAGGGATGAAGCACCGATATGGACATTTAATATAACTATTTACCTCTGCTGTCAGGAGGAAACTTCATAACTCCATGTTAATTTTTCAGGAAATTAAAAATATATATTTTTAAGGAAAATGTTTAAAAAAAAACAATGCAATACTGCCTCATCAAAGCTGGTGTCGCGACTTTAGATATTGTCAATTACTTGCATGAGGAGGAGAGGGGTGGGGGGGGTGGGGGGGCTCTCCCATCCAAGTCTTTTTTTTCTTCTCCGTCCACATCCGCTCTTAAAAACAGGAAGGGGAGGAGCTAGTATTTCTCTACTATTTTCACGTTCAGTACATAAACTACACTTCCTGGATGAAAACGGTCACGGGACAGGACCGGGTTAGCAACTTATTACTGGAGTTTCTATTAAGGTAAATGTCTTGATGTCATATTCGACCATAGGCTTAATATTGCCACATTTTGTTATTAAACTGCTCTCAACTATTAGGGTACTAACTATTGGTGTACTAACTATTAGTGTACTAACTATTAGTGTACTAACTATTAGGGTACTAACTATTAGTGTACTAACTATTAGGGTACTAACTATTAGGGTACTGACTATTAGTGTACTAACTATTAGTGTACTAACTATTAGTGTACTAACTATTAGGGTACTAACTATTAGTGTACTAACTATTAGTGTACTAACTATTAGTGTACTAACTATTAGTGTACTAACTATTAGTGTACTAACTATTAGTGTACTAACTATTAGTGTACTAACTATTAGGGTACTAACTATTAGGGTACTAACTATTAGGGTACTAACTATTAGGGTACTAACTATTAGTGTACTAACTATTAGTGTACTAACTATTAGTGTACTAACTATTAGAGTACTAACTATTAGTGTACTAACTATTAGGGTACTGACTATTAGGGTACTGACTATTAGGGTACTAACTATTAGGGTACTAACTATTAGTGTACTAACTATTAGTGTACTAACTATTAGTGTACTAACTATTAGAGTACTAACTATTAGTGTACTAACTATTAGTGTACTAACTATTAGGGTACTAACTATTAGTGTACTAACTATTAGGGTACTGACTATTAGTGTACTAACTATTAGGGTACTAACTATTAGGGTACTAACTATTAGGGTACTAACTATTAGTGTACTAACTATTAGAGTACTAACTATTAGGGTACTAACTATTAGGGTACTAACTATTAGAGTACTAACTATTAGTGTACTAACTATTAGAGTACTAACTATTAGGGTACTAACTATTAGTGTACTAACTATTAGGGTACTGACTATTAGTGTACTAACTATTAGGGTACTAACTATTAGGGTACTAACTATTAGTGTACTAACTATTAGAGTACTAACTATTAGGGTACTAACTATTAGGGTACTGACTATTAGGGTACTAACTATTAGGGTGACTCAGGGGGTCAGGAGGTCGGGGGTCAGGCCTTGGCCTCCAGTAGTTCCAGGGGGGGGTCGGGGGTCAGGAGGTCAGGGGTCAGGCCTTGGCCTCCAGTAGTTCCAGGAACAGACGGTGCATGGGGGGGGTCGAGGATCAGGAGGTCATGGGGTAAGGCCTTGGCCTCCAGTAGTTCCAGGGGATGGGGGGTCAGGGTGTCAGGAGGTCAGGAGGTCGGGGTCAAGCCTTGGCCTCCAGTAGTTCCAGGAACAGTCTGTGCATGGGGGGGGGGGGGGGGGGTCAGGAGGTCGGGGGTCAGGCCTTGGCCTCCAGTAGTTCCAGGAACAGCCTGTGCATGGGGGGGGGGTCAGGAGGTCGGGGGTCAGGCCTTGGCCTCCAGTAGTTCCAGGAACAGCCTGTGCATGGGGGGGGGGTCAGGAGGTCGGGGGTCGGGGTCAAGCCTTGGCCTCAAGTAGTTCCAGGAACAGCCTGTGCATGGGGGGGGGGGGGGGGGTCAGGAGGTCGGGGGTCAGGGGTCAGGCCTTGGCCTCCAGTAGTTCCAGGAACAGCCTGTGCATGGGGGGGGGGTCAGGAGGTCGGGGGTCAGACCTTGGCCTCCAGTAGTTCCAGGAACAGCCTGTGCATGGGGACCCGTCCGTCCTGGCGGATGCAGCAGAAGAGCGCCACGGCGCGCGCGGCGGTGGCTCGGAGCAGCGGCAGCGTCATGAGGAGGCGGCCGGCGCGGCCGCGGGGGTCGGCGGGGTGCCGCGCGGCCGCCAGCTCCGCCAGCGCCCCCTGGAGGACGTCCTGGAGACGCTGCAGCGCCGCGCCGTCCTCGATCTGCGCCGAGTCTGAGTGGGACGACATTTACACATACGCACTTTAACCCCATTCTGACCCCAGATCAGCACGGAGTCTGAGTGGGACGACATTTACACATACGCACTTTAACCCCATTCTGACCCCAGATCAGCACGGAGTCTGAGTGGGACGACATTTACACATACGCACTTTAAACCCATTCTGACCCCAGATCAGCACGGAGTCTGAGAAAACCTTAGTACCCGTAAAAGGTCGGTGGCCGGTGCCTAGGCTGTGAGACGGCATCGCACACGAGCAACCATGCTGCTCCAGCAGCCGGAAAACAATGGGAATAATATTAATAATAATGGATTTTATTTATAACGGACTTTATATTCGCAAGAATCTCAAAGTGCTACAGCAGTGAATAAAAGCAAAAGGAACAACACACCATTAAAAAACATCTAAAAGAACAGGAACATTTAAAACATAAAGGGCAAGGCTATAAAAATGCTTTGGTAAAAAGGAAAGTTTTGAGTCCTCTCTTAAAAGCGTCTATACCGACTGTGGGGCTCTCAGGTGGGCGGGGAGAGGACCGACTGTGGGGCTCTCAGGTGGGCGGGGAGAGGACCGACTGTGGGGCTCTCAGGTGGGCGGGGAGAGGACCGACTGTGGGGCTCTCAGGTGGGCGGGGAGAGGACCGACTGTGGGGCTCTCAGGTGGGCGGGGAGAGGACCGACTGTGGGGCTCTCAGGTGGAGGGGGAGAGGACCGACTGTGGGGCTCTCAGGTGGGCGGGGAGAGGACCGACTGTGGGGCTCTCAGGTGGGCGGGGAGAGGACCGACTGTGGGGCTCTCAGGTGGGCGGGGAGAGGACCGACTGTGGGGCTCTCGGGTGGGCGGGGAGAAGACCGACTGTGGGGCTCTCAGGTGGGCGGGGAGAGGACCGACTGTGGGGCTCTCAGGTGGGCGGGGAGAGGACCGACTGTGGGGCTCTCAGGTGGGCGGGGAGAGGACCGACTGTGGGGCTCTCAGGTGGGCGGGGAGAGGACCGACTGTGGGGCTCTCAGGTGGGTGGGGAGAGGACCGACTGTGGGGCTCTCAGGTGGGCGGGGAGAGGACCGACTGTGGGGCTCTCAGGTGGGCGGGGAGAGGACCGACTGTGGGGCTCTCAGGTGGAGGGGGAGAGGACCGACTGTGGGGCTCTCAGGTGGGCGGGGAGAGGACCGACTGTGGGGCTCTCAGGTGGGCGGGGAGAGGACCGACTGTGGGGCTCTCAGGTGGGCAGGGAGAGGACCGACTGTGGGGCTCTCAGGTGGGCGGGGAGAGGACCGACTGTGGGGCTCTCAGGTGGGCAGGGAGAGGACCGACTGTGGGGCTCTCAGGTGGGCGAGGAGAGGACCGACTGTGGGGCTCTCAGGTGGGCAGGGAGAGGACCGACTGTGGGGCTCTCAGGTGGGCGGGGAGAGGACCGACTGTGGGGCTCTCAGGTGGGCAGGGAGAGGACCGACTGTGGGGCTCTCAGGTGGGCAGGGAGAGGACCGACTGTGGGGCTCTCAGGTGGGCGGGGAGAGGACCGACTGTGGGGCTCTCAGGTGGGCGGGGAGAGGACCGACTGTGGGGCTCTCAGGTGGGCAGGGAGAGGACCGACTGTGGGGCTCTCAGGTGGGCGGGGAGAGGACCGACTGTGGGGCTCTCAGGTGGGCGGGGAGAGGACCGACTGTGGGGCTCTCAGGTGGGCGGGGAGAGGACCGACTGTGGGGCTCTCAGGTGGG
>NC_139717.1:1793710-1811210 GCF_964188405.1 Protomyctophum parallelum
TACGTCTCAAACACGCCTTAAACACACCCATGACTAATTCAAGGCCGTTTTGCGCACTCCGCGGGGTGTCAAAAGCGCTTCTTAACATGCCCAAAATTGCAATATGACATACCACACGCCCCCAGATCATAATACTGTAATTAGATTAGTAATATAGAAGTAAGTAAAATAGAAGTCCTAAATCAACCCCCTAGTGTTCAAATTCTAAACACCTATAATATGACTGACTTTGATTGTAAAAACTAAACACGTTTATGTGTTTAAAAAGTGTTACAGGCGATTCTTCTGTTTATAATCTAAACACTGTGACACGTTTAAAAAGTGTTACAAATATGTGTTTAAAACAGTTTATAACCTAAACGCTTGGGTTTAGTGTGTTCTTGTGTGCAGTGTTGTGTTGTCCCCGAACGCGCTCAAAGAACGAGCGTTCACAAACTCGTTCATATTTTGGGTGAACTGAACGTACTGCAAGCTCACAACGCATCGCGTCCGCGTTGTGAGCTTGTAGATCAGTTATTTTCAGCATGCAGATGCATCTCCGCATGCTGAAAATAACTGAGAACATTCAGAAACCTTTGCCTTCACAATAAATGTGCCCATATATAGACATGGAAAATAATTAAGTATTCGGTGGCATTTCACATTGCAAAAGAGCAATTTTTGTAAAAATAATAATAATAATAATATAATAATATATATATATATACAGTATATATATATATATATATAAGGAATTAATTTGGATAATGGTAATGGAGATATTGTAAAAGTTGTCAATTTAGTTTTTTTTATTTGATATGGCTATGGGCAACACAATAACTAAAAAAAAAAGAATGAAAAAAAATAACTGAACTTTAGTTAATTTTTAAAATGTTGAACTGTGAACTGAACTAGTTCATTAAAAAAAAAAAACTTTCCCAACACTGCTCGTGTGCGAACACACACACACACACACACACACACACACACACACACACACACACACACACACACACACACACACACACACACACACACACACACACACACACCCCCTACCTGTGACAGTGAGCAGCAGTTTCTGTTGGTAGTCGACCCTGGGAATGTCACAGTTGTAGGGCCCGGCGTCGTTCAGACGGACGTCCGTCAGACGCACAGAGAAGTCCCCGTCCGCGTAGCGCCCGGGAGACGTGACGACCCGGCCCCGGAAGCGCGGGTCCTGGTCCGACAGGTCCGCTCCGCCGTTGATGATGTCCACCAGGTTGTAGGTGTCTCGGTAGCGCCAGAACACGTTGAGGTTTGACGACGACGACGCGGCGTAGGAACAGTTCAGCAGAACCTCTGAACCCGCATACGCACTGATCCGGTCCTGAACATGCACTGCAACACACGCGCACACGCACACGCACGCACACACACACACACACACGCACACGCACACGCACACGCACACGCACACGCACACGCACACGCACACGCACACGCACACACACACACACACACACACACACACACACACACACACACACACACACACACACACATAGCTGTCGGGTGGGCAGGATGCCCTCTTGTCAACTAAAGTGCTCTCAGGACTCTATCTACAATCTACAATTTACAATTTTTGGCATTTAGCAGACGCTCTTAATCCATTCTGACCTGAGATCAGATTCATACGAGGTTTCCACTGGACACACACTGGTCTGATGAACCCATTCTGACCGGAGATCAGATTCTAAAAATGTCAGTCGTTCTTCGATTTTTCAAAAATAGCAGACCTACAAGCTCATAGCGCGCCACTCGGTGGCGCGATATGAGCTTGTAGATCTGCTATTTTTCAATAGCTAAAGCACGACATGATGCTAACACCAAAATGGATTCCCGTTCAGAATGGGTTAATGTAAGTCGCTCTGGATTAAGAGCGTCTGCTAAATGCCTAAATTGTAAATTGTATCTGTAGCTCTGAATCAGCCCTGCTTTGACGGTAACAAGACAACTCACCCCGTTTCTGTTTTCCTCCCAGAGTTTTCCCCAGTGAGGGGTGGGAGAGGCTGGACAGCAGACGGCTAGACTTTGAGTTTCTCTAACTGTAAACTTTCATGACAGCAGAACAGCCTAAGTACAAATATAATTTATGAAAAGCTATACTATACAGTGAAGTCTGTTCACAGAAGTTGTTGTAGGATATGTGGGGATTATCTGACGAGGTACCATTTAAGTGGGCAAAACCTTACATAATATACTAAATAATACTAAATTGTTTATAGGGTAAATATGAGTAAAATAATAAGCCTTTCCACAGGAGTATCTTTTTATATTTTTCCAAAAAGAATACAAACAGCCAATAGCATATTACAAAGTTATCCCCCTCACTGGGGAAAACGGGCAAGCACCGGGGTGACTCTGCTTGCTTTGAACAAGTTCTTGAGCTTAGTCTAGTTATCCTGGGTAAACATGGTACCTTTCCTTTCCTTTCCCTGGGTAAACATAGTACCTTTCCTTTCCTTAGTCCAGTTACCCTGGGTAAACATAGTACCTTTCCTTTCCTTAGTCCAGTTACCCTGGGTAAACAACATAGTACCTTTCCTTTCCTTTCCTTAGTCCAGTTACCCTGGGTAAACATAGTACATTTCCTTTCCTTAGTCCAGTTACCCTGGGTAAACATAGTACATTTCCTTTCCTTAGTCCAGTTACCCTGGGTTGATTGATTGATTGAAATATTTATTAACAGTTTGTAGAATTTACAGTACATTTTAAGCACAAACTCAATACAAAGACTGTCAACTGTGAGTGGACGACCCAATTAAGCATTACACTTGTTTACAACAGGGTCCACATTGTTCAATTCATCAAAACATTTAAAGACATACAAACATTTAGAGACATACAAATAGACATTTCTATGTAGCTAAATTCATCATATGGGAAGCAAAAAAGGGAAAAGATACAATATACAGTGAGGGAAAATGGGGTGGGGGGGGTGGGGGGGATTCAGATTTTACAGAGGCCAGTTTCGAATTGCAGCCATCCGTAGGTGCCCTTTGAGAGCGGTTTTGAAGGAGTCAAGGGATTAACATGTCTTAATGACTGTTGGTAGGGCGTTCCACATTTTGGTGGCATAGGAGCGAAAAGAATTTAGTCCCTTGTTTGTGCCGAATCTGGGTTGTACATGGTTTGTTGCACTCCCTCTGGTGTTGTGGGTGTGGACTTCGTTTACATTAAGGAAGTATTTAGACAGGTACATGGGTATCTTGGTGGTGTATCGAATCTTGTGGACCAGACCCATTGCAAGATGCTGTACTCTGTCGACGACCCTAAGCCATCCCAGCCTGTCAAAGTGGGCAGGGGTGAGGTGGGTTCGGGGGGTGAGGCCAAGTAGGAGCCTGACCAGTTTGTTTTGGGAGGTCTGGAGCCTTGTTTTAAGGGCCTTTGAGGTGCTGTGGTACCAAGAGGTGGATGCATAGTCAAAGAAACCTTGTACGAGGGCTCCTGTTAAGGTCTTCAAGGTGTTTTTGCTGACCAGTGAGGAGATCCTGTAAAGGAATCTTGTTCTTTGATTGACTTTTTTGATTACGTTGGTGGCCATCTTATCACCGGAAAGATTGGCCTCCAGGATGGAACCTAGGTAGGTAATTTGATCTTTTCGTGTGATAATATTGTCACCCACTCTAACCAAGAAGCCATCTGCCTTGCTGAGATTACTATTTGATCCGAAGAGGATGGATTCAGTTTTTCCCAGGTGTAAGGATAGTTTGTTATCAGCGAGCCAGGTGCAGATTCTACCGAGTTCAGAGCTGAGGGTCTTTTCAACCTGCAGTTTGTTCCTGTCCGAGACCAGCAGTGCTGAGTCATCTGCGAACAGGAACAAGTTGCAGTCACAAGCTGAAGTCATGTCATTAACATATATTAGGAACAGTAAAGGCCCTAGTATGCTTCCTTGTGGGACGCCACAGCTCACTGGGAGGGGGTAAACATAGTACCTTTCCTTTCCTTAGTCCAGTTACCCTGGGTAAACATAGTACCTTTCCTTTCCTTAGTCCAGTTACCCTGGGTAAACATAGTACCTTTCCTTTCCTTAGTCCAGTTACCCTGCAGGGTAAACATAGTACCTTTCCTTTCCTTAGTCCAGTTACCCTGGGTAAACATAGTACCTTTCCTTTCCTTAGTCCAGTTACCCTGCAGGGTAAACATAGTACCTTTCCTTTCCTTAGTCCAGTTACCCTGGGTAAACATAGTACCTTTCCTTTCCTTAGTCCAGTTACCCTGGGTAAACATAGTACCTTTCCTTTCCTTAGTCCAGTTACCCTGGGTAAACATAGTACCTTTCCTTTCCTTAGTCCAGTTACCCTGGGTAAACATACTACCTTTCCTTTCCTTAGTCCAGTTACCCTGGGTAAACATAGTACCTTTCCTTTCCTTAGTTCAGTTACCCTGGGTAAACATAGTACCTTTCCTTTCCTTAGTTCAGTTACCCTGGGTAAACATGGTACCTTTCCTTTCCTTAGTCCAGTTACCCTGGGTAAACATAGTACCTTTCTTTTTCTTAGTCCAGTTACCCTGGGTAAACATAGTACCTTTCTTTCTTTCTTTTTGACTCTGCTTCCACCTCCTGCTTCTCAAACATCTACAGTATATATGTCACTAAAGACAAAGACAAACTAAAGACAAAACAAAGTAATTCGACTACTTCTCGGCCTGGGGGCCCATTGATGACCCAGTTTGATAGTGTATGTTTGGCTCCGGGTAGAAAGTTAAGAAATACAAGTTGGGATTTAAAATAGTAAATGCAGCTTTGCCTCTAATGCCCTCTGTCTGTACC
Organism: Protomyctophum parallelum; assembly: GCF_964188405.1. Taxonomy (NCBI): domain Eukaryota; kingdom Metazoa; phylum Chordata; class Actinopteri; order Myctophiformes; family Myctophidae; genus Protomyctophum; species Protomyctophum parallelum. The sequence continues at coordinate 1,798,509 of NC_139717.1, forward strand.
GAGCCTGGGTAAACACACTCCCCCTGCTGGACAAGGAGGGGTTTACCCAGGCTAATCTGTCCCAGCACATACCTGACTACCTCACAAAGGGAGCAACACCTCCCCCTGCTGGACAAGGAGGGGTTTACCCAGGCTAATCTGTACCAGCACATACCTGACTACCTCACAAAGGGAGCAACACCTCCCCCTGCTGGACAAGGAGGGGTTTACCCAGGCTAATCTGTACCAGCACATACCTGACTACCTCACAAAGGGAGCAACACCTCCCCCTGCTGGACAAGGAGGGGTTTACCCAGGCTAATCTGTACCAGCACATACCTGACTACCTCACAAAGGGAGCAACACCTCCCCCTGCTGGACAAGGAGGGGTTTACCCAGGCTAATCTGTACCAGCACATACCTGACTACCTCACAAAGGGAGCAACACCTCCCCCTGCTGGACAAGGAGGGGTTTACCCAGGCTAATCTGTCCCAGCACATACCTGACTACCTCACAAAGGGAGCAACACCTCCCCCTGCTGGACAAGGAGGGGTTTACCCAGGCTAATCTGTACCAGCACATACCTGACTACCTCACAAAGGGAGCAACACCTCCCCCTGCTGGACAAGGAGGGGTTTACCCAGGCTAATCTGTACCAGCACATACCTGACTACCTCACAAAGGGAGCAACACCTCCCCCTGCTGGACAAGGAGTGGTTTACCCAGGCTACTCTGTACCAGCACATACCTGACTACCTCACAAAGGGAGCAACACCTCCCCCTGCTGGACAAGGAGTGGTTTACCCAGGCTACTCTGTACCAGCACATACCTGACTACCTCACAAAGGGAGCAACACAACAGCCAGGAAGTAATAACATTGATCTCTGCTACCTCCCACTGTCAAAACAAACACTGCCACCGCAGTGTGGAATGCCCCCCCCCCTCCCCCCCTCAGACCCCCCCCCCCTCCCCCCTCTCTGAGTCCTTTAGAACAGGCCTGACAACCCACCTTTCAGCACACACACATTTACACACCTTTACATAGACTGTGCATTACATTCACCCATTCACACACCTTTACATAGACTGTGCATTACATTCACCCATTCACACACACATTCACACACCTTTACATAGATTGTGCATTACATTCACCCATTCACACACACATTCATACACCGATGGCAGCGGAAACCATGCAAGGCACCAACTAGCACATCGGGAGCAATTAGGGGTTCAGTGTCTTGCTCAAGGACACTTCGACAGTAACTCTGGGGGAGCCCGGGTTCGAACTGGCAACTGTCTAAGACACATTTCTTCCTCGGGAGACTAATAAAGTATATCTCTATCTCTTCTTTTTCCACAACCTGGACATATCTTTATTATTATTATTATTATTATTATTATTATTATTATAACTTTTTTATGATGATTTGAATTTTGTTGTCATTTCTCACGTCATGATTATGAATTGAATACCCAGGACCTGAATGGGACACAAGACCGCAAGGTGATATCATTTTTGGACTACAAGTGTTTGACTGTACTGTAGTTACTGTAGTTACAGTCAAACATAAACTCATAAATAATAAAACATGTATAGCGTGAACTCTGTCTTGGTGCTGCTATGTGTCCGTTAGTAACGAGTGTGTTGTCACATGACATACAGTATACTGTACATCAAGGCCTAAATAAATAATAATAATAATACCGGATCCTCATACTGGATTACAACTTGTCCAAAATGCAGCAGCCAGAGTTTTAACTAGAACTAAGATGAGAGAACATATTACTCCAGTTTTGGCATCACTGCACTGGCTTCCGGTTGTTTTTAGGATTGATTTTAAAATTATTTTACTTGTCTATAAAGCTCTCAATGGTGTCGCACCTTCCTACCTACATGACTGCCTGCCTAAATATGTCCCAAACCGCCCCCTAAGGTCTTCCACCGCCGGCCTGCTCGCTTTGCCTAAAAAAATGGCAACTAAAAAATACAGCTTTTTGCTTCTACGGGCCGTCGGCATGGAACAAGCTCCCACTGTACCTTCGTCAGGCAGCCTCTGTAGACATTTTTAAAGCTCAGCTCAAGACCCACTTCTACAACATTGCTTTTAATTGATCTTTTAATGTTTTGTTATTCATGTCCTCACTGTATTGCATTACTGCTTGTTTTTTAATGTTTTTGGTGTGTAGAGCCCAGGATCACATTAGATAATAATTGACACAGGGGTGAAAAAATGGGGTACAAAATCGTGGGATAAAAAAATAAAATAATAATAAAATAAAATAAAATAATAACTAATATTATTGTATGTATTTCTTTATTTAGAATTGTGAACGTGCAGGTCTTAAACCGTCCACAGAGGGGTGCTATGAACCCAACCTGTTCTGTAGACTGTTATGATGTCATTAATTGATCCATTGATCATGTATGGTCTGTGATTAATGGATTCATTGATCGTGTATGGTCTGTGATTCATTGATTCTTTGATCATGTATGGTCTGTGATTCATTGATTCATTGATCATGTATGGTCTGTGATTAATGGATCCATTGATCATGTATGGTCTGTGATTCATTGATCCATTGATCATGTATGGTCTGTGATTCATTGATCCATTGATCATGTATGGTCTGTGATTCATTGATCCATTGATCATGTATGGTCTGTGATTCATTGATCCATTGATCATGTATGGTCTGTGATTCATTGATCCATTGATCATGTATGGTCTGTGATTCATTGATCCATTGATCATGTATGGTCTGTGATTCATTGATCCATTGATCACGTATGGTCTGTGATTCATTGATCCATTGATCGTGTATGGTCTGTGATTCATTGATCCATTGATCATGTATGGTCTGTGATTAATGGATCCATTGATCGTGTATGGTCTGTGATTCATTGATCCATTGATCGTGTATGGTCTGTGATTCATTGATGGTCTGTGGTCTCACCTGAGTCCAACAGCAGGAGAACCAGAAGAATCCTGACGCTGACACAGCTGTGAAATAAATGAACACACGTTAAGTCACATTAACACTTAAACGTTATGCCATATCCAACATGACATGACAGCCACGTAAACAAAGACACAATGTACTTTACAGCTACACGTTATGCCATATCCAACATGACATGACAGCCATGTAAACAAAGACACACAATGTACTTTACCGCTAAACGTTATGCCATATCCAACATGACATGACAGCCACGTAAACAAAGACACAATGTACTTTACAGCTACACGTTATGCCATATCCAACATGACATGACAGCCATGTAAACAAAGACACACAATGTACTTTACCGCTACACGTTATGCCATATCCAACATGACATGACAGCCATGTAAACAATGACACAATGTACTTTACCGCTAAACGTTATGCCATATCCAACATGACATGACAGCCACGTAAACAAAGACACAATGTACTTTACCGCTAAACGTTATGCCATATCCAACATGACATGACAGCCACGTAAACAAAGACACAATGTACTTTACCGCTACACGTTATGCCAAATCCAACATGACATGACAGCCATGTAAACAAAGACACAATGTACTTTACCGCTACACGTTATGCCATATCCAACATGACATGACAGCCACGTAAACAAAGACACAATGTACTTTACAGCTACACGTTATGCCATATCCAACATGACATGACAGCCACGTAAACAATGACACACAATGTACTTTACCGCTACACGTTATGCCATATCCAACATGACATGACAGCCATGTAAACAATGACACAATGTACTTTACAGCTAAACGTTATGCCATATCCAACATGACATGACAGCCACGTAAACAATGACACAATGTACTTTACCGCTACACGTTATGCCATATCCAACATGACATGACAGCCACGTAAACAAAGACACAATGTACTTTACAGCTAAACGTTATGCCATATCCAACATGACATGACAGCCATGTAAACAAAGACACACAATGTACTTTACAGCTAAACGTTATGCCATATCCAACATGACATGACAGCCACGTAAACAATGACACAATGTACTTTACAGCTAAACGTTATGCCATATCCAACATGACATGACAGCCACGTAAACAATGACACAATGTACTTTACCGCTACACGTTATGCCATATCCAACATGACATGACAGCCATGTAAACAAAGACACACAATGTACTTTACAGCTACACGTTATGCCATATCCAACATGACATGACAGCCATGTAAACAAAGACACAATGTACTTTACCGCTACACGTTATGCCATATCCAACATGACATGACAGCCACGTAAACAAAGACACAATGTACTTTACCGCTACACGTTGCCGTTATCTTAACCCCTTCTGACCTGAGGTCAGATTCTAAAAATGTCTGTTTGAAAATGACAGTTTTCTGATAAAGCCTGTGTTTCTATGTCAGTGGTTCTTCGATTTAAAAAAAAATAGCAGACCTACAAGCTCGTAGCGCGCCACTCGGTGGCGCGCTATGAGCTTGTAGGTCTGCTATTTTTAAATAGCTAAAGCATGACATGATGCTGACACCAAAATGGGTGCCCGCCCAGAATGGGTTTAATTAAACCCTATACATGTAAGTTTATCCATCTATCAATATATAAATTATAGACCAAATAAACAACTGAGAGGAAACTATAATTATTGTTCTAATATTATGCGTGTTTATTCAATCATCATTTATTTAACTCACGACCATGATCACATGGTTTGGAGCACAGATTCATAAAAGTATACAATCGAAAGTATACAATACATTACAGATTACATGATAAATATAGACATATCGGAAGGCTTTCCCTATTTATACAGTGGAAGAACATTTTTCAGAAAAGCACCCAATTTATAGATTACTTTTTGTTTGTCAGATTTTAGTAATGCAATAAGTTTAACCCATTCTGACCGGGCACCCATGTTGGTGTTAGCATCATGTTATGCTTTATCTATTGAAAAATAGCAGATCTACAAGCTCATATTGCGCCACCGAGTGGCGCGATACGAGCTTGTAGGTCTGCTATTTTTGAACAATCGAAGAACGACTGACATTTTTTAGAATCTGATCTCAGGTCAGAATGGGTCAATCAGACCAGTGTGTGTCCAGCGGAAACCTCGTATGAATCTGATCTCAGGTCAGAATGGGTCAATCAGACCAGTGTGTGTCCAGCGGAAACCTCGTATGAATCTGATCTCAGGTCAGAATGGGTTAAACATAAAAAAAATAAAGTGGCAGGTATTTTTGCCTGAAATTCATAATGCCAGTATTCTTACATTCCAACAAAACAATGATACTCATCTCCAATTCTGTCTTCATTACATTAGGTTACAAATCCTCTGACTTCTTTCCAATCCTTTATATCTACGGATGACCTTTGGGATTCTTGTGTTGTTTAGCCTAAGGTTGCAAATAGCCTGTCTATACTTATTGTGTTGTTTAGCCTAAGGTTGCAAATAGCCTGTCTATACTTATTGTGTTGTTTAGCCTAAGGTTGCAAATAGCCTGTCTATACTTATTGTGTTGTTTAGCCTAAGGTTGCAAATAGCCTGTCTATACTTATTGTGTTGTTTAGCCTAAGGTTGCAAATAGCCTGTCTATACTTATTGTGTTGTTTAGCCTAAGGTTGCAAATAGCCTGTCTATACTTATTGTGTTGTTTAGTCTAAGGTTGCAAATAGCCTGTCTATACTTATTGTGTTGTTTAGCCTAAGGTTGCAAATAGCCTGTCTATACTTATTGTGTTGTTTAGCCTAAGGTTGCAAATAGCCTGTCTATACTTATTGTGTTGTTTAGCCTAAGGTTGCAAATAGCCTGTCTATACTTATTGTGTTGTTTAGCCTAAGGTTGCAAATAGCCTGTCTATACTTATTGTGTTGTTTAGCCTAAGGTTGCAAATAGCCTGTCTATACTTATTGTGTTGTTTAGCCTAAGGTTGCAAATAGCCTGTCTATACTTATTGTGTTGTTTAGCCTAAGGTTGCAAATAGCCTGTCTATACTTACGGTTTTCACATAGAAGGTATTTTTCTAGTCTGAACTCTTGTTTGTATTCAACATAGGTGTCACATGGTGTCATACTATTGAGTTCACTTTGCCACTTTTGCAAAAACTGGTCTTTCAACCTTTGTTCAACAGATTGTCCAGATTATGTTCTCCTGACGTGGCAAACATTGACACAGTGACATGTATACATATATACATGTATACAGACAGGACATATTATGGGATGGCACGTCTGTATACATGTATACAGACAGGACATATTATGGGATGGCACGTCTGTATACATGTATACAGACAGGACATATTATGGGATGGCACGTCTGGTTGCGTCAATTTGCGTAGTTCCTTGTAGGGCAGCTAAAGGTTTGTTGACATTTTAAACGGGTTGTTGACATTTTAAGCAGATCGAGGCTTCTCAAAGGTTAACCTGCTATATCTAATCTAACATTAGACATAGCTCAGTGGCCTTGTGGTTAGAGTGTCCGCCCTGAGACTGGGAGGTCAGGGGTTCGATTCCCCCGGCCGGGTCATACCAAAGACTGTAAAAATGGGACCCAATGCCTCCCTGCTTGGCACTCAGCATCAAGTGTAAGTCCCTGCGACATACTAGCGTCATATCCAGGGGGTGTACTTGTACATCAATCTATCCAGACATGAATAAATATATAGGCCTAAACATAGGCTATAGTACATATATGTACTATATATGTACATATATGTACTATAGCCAGACATGTGCAGGTGTTGGACTGAACATCTAAGATGATCCTTTTGAAACTTCTCAATGGAATCTTTCAAAGTCAATCAATCAATGTTCAGTTCTATGTTTCTATGGTTCAATACTGACCATCAATGTTCAGTTGTATGTTTATATGGTTCAATACTGACCGTCCCTGTTTCAGTTGTATGTTTATATGGTTCAATACTGACCATCAGTGTTCAGTTGTATGTTTATATGGTTCAATACTGACCGTCCCTGTTTCAGTTGTATGTTTATATGGTTCACACTCACAGACAGCGTTGGTCATGTTTTCATGTTGGGTTTTCTTCTGGTAGCCTTGCAGAGCCATGAGGCCCATATATGGGGGGACAAGGGGAGAGCAACCTAGTCCCCATATATGGGGGACAAGGGGAGACCAACCTAGTCCCCATATATGGGGGACAAGGGGAGAGCAACCTAGTCCCCATATATGGGGGACAAGGGGAGACCAACCTAGTCCCCATATATGGGGGACAAGGGGAGACCAACCTAGTCCCCATATATGGGGGACAAGGGGAGACCAACCTAGTCCCCATATATGGGGGACAAGGGGAGACCAACCTAGTCCCCATATATGGGGGACAAGGGGAGACCAACCTAGTCCCCATATATGGGGGACAAGGGGAGACCAACCTAGTCCCCATATATGAGGGACAAGGGGAGACCAACCTAGTCCCCATATATGGGGGACAAGGGGAGAGCAACGGACTTGAACTCATGCTTCCTTCATGCCTGAGTGTCCAAGTTGCTCCTTTCCACCTGACAGGGGGGAGTTTCCCTGGTTGGACGTCGTAGCGCGTGGAAGGAACACGTTATTCCAACCAGTTCCATTCCCCTCCATCAGGCGCCCCGGCTGGCCAGGGGGAGGCAGTATAGAGACCAGTTCCTTTCCCCTCCATCAGGCGCCCCGGCTGGCCAGGGGGAGGCAGTATAGAGACCAGTTCCTTTCCCCTCCATCAGGCGCCCCGGCTGGCCAGGGGGAGGCAGTATAGAGACCAGTTCCTTTCCCCTCCATCAGGCGCCCCGGCTGGCCAGGGGGAGGCAGTATAGAGACCAGTTCCTTTCCCCTCCATCAGGCGCCCCGGCTGGCCAGGGGGAGGCAGTATAGAGACCAGTTCCTTTCCCCTCCATCAGGCGCCCCGGCTGGCCAGGGGGAGGCAGTATAGAGACCAGTTCCTTTCCCCTCCATCAGGCGCCCCGGCTGGCCAGGGGGAGGCAGTATAGAGACCAGTTCCTTTCCCCTCCATCAGGCGCCCCGGCTGGCCAGGAGGAGGCTGTATAGAGACCAGTTCCTTTCCCCTCCATCAGGCGCCCCGGCTGGCCAGGGGGAGGCAGTATAGTGTATGTCTGGATACTGTATGTACTAGCCTATGTTTATTTATATTTATTTATTATGTCTGTTTATATTTTGTACATTGTGTATTTAGCGAAGAAGACACAAGAAAAAGAGGGGCTACATAATTTCCATTTCATATCGTTACAATTATGATTTTCCTTTTTTTTGCAACTGAATGGCAGGAAAATGGAAATGTAGAGTTTACATTATAATACACATAGTACATGCATTCATACACCTTCCCTAATGATTATATCTGGTTTCAGTATTTAATACTATTTATTTACTGTGTCGCAGTCCCTCCCCCTTTCAGAACAACGAGTGGCCCAGGAAATTAATCCCAATGCATTTTTCCCATAGGCTTTTCTTAAAGTATTTATTTAAAGACGGTTACGCCGCGGACAAAGACCACTCGGATCGTGACAAATCATGACAATGAACACAATGTTTTGGGGCCGATCAAATAATTTATAAGAAGAAAAACAAAACAAATAGTGTTGTGTCTCCTGCCTTTATTTTCTTCTTTCTAATGATTTGATCGGCCCCAAAACATTGTGTTCATTGTCATGATTTGTCACGATCCGAGTTGGCTTTGTCCGCGGCGTAACCGTCTTTAAATAAATACTTAATAAGAAGAAATGCCTATGGGAAAAATGGGATTCATTTCCTGGGCCACTCGTTGTTCTGAAAGGGGGAGGGACTGCGACGCTCTACTGTCTCTAATATTAAGGTTCTTTTTGCAGTGGGTTTGTATTGGTGGTGAGGAGGGGGCCGGGGGCAGTGGCGGGGGTCGCGAGACATGGCCAAAGCATTAACCCATTTTGGTGTTAGCATCATGTTATGCTTTAGCTATTGAAAAATAGCAGATCTACAAGCTCATAGCGCGCCACCGAGTGGCGCGCTATGAGCTTGAAGGTCTGCTATTTTTTGAATAATCGAAGAACGACTGACATAGAAACACAGCTTTATCAGAAAACTGTCAGGATGTAGAAGACATTTATAGAATCTGATCTCAGGTCAGAATGGATTAAATCAAATAAAATAAATCTACATTTAATGTGTGTACTCTCATCTCATCAATCTCATTCAGTAGTGAAAACAGAACTTGGAAAATAGTACAGGCTATTTATTGATTGATGTGATACTTTATTATCAACAGGCTTTGGGCCAATAAGCCGCTATAGCGTCTATAGGCTTGTTTCCATTGTGGTCTTCTGTATAATATCTTTAGTGGGTCAGTATTGGTACCGACAGATTTGACACTGCAGATAATCGTTGATCGGACATCGGTCATAGTTTCATAATCGCCCTAATTCTATGTCATCAACGCTTGGAGCTCTGCTGTCCGAGGCCAAGCATTGCACTGGACGGCGCAACGCGTTACTATTAATTATGGATTATACTTTCCTGACCGTAAGCAATGACATCCTGGGATAATCAATAAGGGGCAGGACATTATTGAGAAACGAACCATTTCCAATCACCCTGATCAAGGGATTCATTTCCTCAATAATGACCCAATAATCCCTATTGATTATGCCTTGCTTAAAGGGACGTTTCACCGATGGAAGAAAACTGCTGTCAAGCAATGTTAATAGAGGGTATATGCGCATGCTTAAGGTTTCACTACATTTCACTCCATCACACGTACCTGCTGTCAGCCTGCATGTTGACGGACTGATGTCATCAGAACAGCCGTCAGACGATTGGTCACATTACATACACGCAGTCTTCACCACTTCCTGAAAACACAAACAAAAAGGATTTCACACCAATTTAATTTAAACTCGGTATCCCTGGAGCCTCGGCCACAGCCAAGAGGGTCCACCTTGTTCAATTCATCAAAACATTTAGAGACATACAAATAGACACTTCTATATAGAACAGGAATTCAGACACCCAGAGAAAGATTGGTTGCCTTAACCCATTTTGGGGCGGGAACCCATTTTGGTGTCAGCATTATGTGGCATGCTTTAGCTATTGAAAAATAGCAGATCTACAAGCTCGTAGCGCGCCACCGAGTGGCGCTGTCACATTCTGTCTCTCCCTCAGTCTGTGACTCCACACTGGCCACTCCCATATCCCATTCCAGCACACCCAGTTCACACAGTTCCATTTACACACCTGTCTTCAACTACCTCATCAGCACAGCAGTGAACACTTCTCCAATCAACCTGCTCACTATATAACTGGACTCAGTACAAACACTCATTGTCAGTTCATAACCTGTGTCACAGATGTCCTGCCTGTTCCTGTGTTGACTTTGATGTCATTCTGATTCATGCCTGATTCCTACCTGCATTCCCCTGTGTAAGATATCTCGTAATTCTTTATTAAATACTTTATTATTCTACTCTAGTTTGTTGTGACTTTGCTCCTGGGTTCATATCAACTCTGTCTGCATCCTTGACAGGCGCGCTACGAGCTTGTAGGTCTGCTATATATATATTTTTTTTTATCGAAGAACCACTGACATAGAAACATAGCTTTAGATTGTGGGGGGCCTAAATAATATAGTAGAAGCGTTTTTTATCAAGAATTGATCAATGTCACCGCATGGTCCAAACAGTACAAATTAGGGGGGAAAAAAAATAATAATATATATATATATATATATAATATATATATTTTTTTTTAAGAGCACATCGCCAAAAGGGCAGGGGGTGCTCTAGCACCCCCTAGTGTCTATCTGTGCACGCCACTGGTCTTAAGTGTATGTATTTTTGACCAGCTCAGTGGCCTCGTGGGTTAGAGTCTCCGCCCTGAGATCGTGGAGGTCGGGGTTCGATCCCCGGCCGGGTCATACCAAAGTAATAAAAAGACTAAAAATGGGACCCAGTCAGTGCCTAAAGGCTCATACATAGTCTGGTTTTACGGTGGTGGGGTGACCACCGAACTACAACATGACGTCACGAGCCGCGGTTAAGAGCAAACCACCGCCACCGCTCCAGCCCTTCTCTCTGTTTTTACTCAACGTTATTTCAGCTCCGGTGGTCAGCTCACCACCGGAGCGGTGGTCACCTCACCACAGAAAATCCAGACTATGAATAGGCCTTAACCCTGCTTGACAAATAGAGGACGGGGGGGAGGAGGTGTCATGTGGTCCCTGCATGAGCATTTATTTATTTAGGATTGATCTTTCTTTCCACTAGTTGAGAAACCGTGACCTGAATGACCTCCATGTTGACAGTACATGCATTAATCATTTACTGACAAGTTGGAGGTCAGGAAATTAGTTTAGTTATTATAAAGTTTAGTTATAAAGTTAGAATTCCAAAGAGAGAAGAAAGAAGTGCACCGGATTCTCTGCTTGAGTCGATGTTGTTTGGAAATTATTAGCAGCAACTTGGGACACTCAGGCATGAAGGAAGCAGGTTGGTCTCCCCTTGTCCCCCATATATGGGGACTAGGTTGGTCTCCCCTTGTCCCCCATATATGGGGACTAGGTTGGTCTCCCCTTGTCCCCCATATATGGGGACCAGGTTGGTCTCCCCTTGTCCCCCATATATGGGGACTAGGTTGGTCTCCCCTTGTCCCCCATATATGGGGACTAGGCTGGTCTCCCCTTGTCCCCCATATATGGGGACTAGGTTGGTCTCCCCTTGTCCCCCATATATGGGGACAAGGTTGGTCTCCCCTTGTCCCCCATATATGGGGACTAGGTTGGTCTCCCCTTGTCCCCCATATATGGGGACTAGGTTGGTGGAGGGTGTGTAGAGCCCAGGATCACTAGATCATTAGATGATTGACACAGGGGTGAAAAATGGGTTACAAAATTGTGGGATAAAAATATATATATGTAAAAAAAAGGACCCATATGACAGAAATAAGCTAAGCAGCATCCAAAAACCAAACCAGGCAAAGTAACTGTGAATGAATCCACGTTAGGCTGGAAATATGCAGGCTTGGCAACCGGTGTTGCCACAACTGGTGACAGAGCAGGCTCAGCAGAAAATTATCTCCTGTCGATCTCCTGTCGGGACTTTCACAAGCTAATATTGACCAGCTCGCAGCTGGTAAAAAAGTGCAACTATAGTCAATAAAGTGCATCTGGTCAGTAATGGCTGCTGCCATCTGGCGATCTCTGATTGAGCATTTTGATTGGCAGGGGAACAAATTAGTGTTTCAAGCTATTATGCGCGCGTGTGTGTGTGTGTGTGTGTGTGTGTGTGTGTGTGTGTGTGTGTGTGTGTGTGTGTGTGTGTGTGTGTGTGTGTGTGTGTGTGTGTGTGTGTGTGTGTGTGTGTGTGTGTGTGTGTGTGTGTGTGTCTTTCCATTGATTGTTGCTAATCTGTAAGACAAAAGAGGGGAGGGGTCTTTGGATGTGTGCATGACTGAGCAAAACAAACAAACAAAGAATCATCATCACGTCAAAAACTAACTGTTCAGGAGTTAATAGCACATATATACTAACATATATACATTACTAACACATATACTAACACACATATACTAACACATACTAACACATAATATACTATTACTAACTTATACTAACACATACTAGAGCATATATATAAGCAAAAGGTATCTTTCCTCCAAGTTGTCCTGCTTGTCGGTGCTTACGGTGTAAGTTGCAGACTTGAAAAGAAAAGAAGGGAATC
>NC_139717.1:1816210-1821246 GCF_964188405.1 Protomyctophum parallelum
AAATGGTAAATGGTAAATGGTGCATTTATATAAAGCCTTTATCCAAGGCGCTTTACAGAGATTGTGCATTACATTCACCCATTCATTCACACACCGATTGCGGCGGAAGCCATGCAAGGTACCAACCAGCACATCGGGAGCAATTTGGGGTTCAGTGTCTTTGCCCAAGGACACTTCGACATGTAGACAGGAGGAGGAGGAGCCGGGATTCGAACCGCCGACCCATGGATCATTGGACGACCTGCTCTACCTCCTGAGCCACAGTCGCCCCTGTCGTACCTACAATAGGGCGAGGGCAGGCGTCCGCCTGTCCAAATCCATTTCTGCCTGCAATAAGGCGAGGGCAGGCGTCCGCCTGTCCAAATCCATTTCTGCCTGCAGGCCAACATTTAGACAATGAGAAACAAAGATGACAAACACCAGACAGGAGAACTATTAGTGGACAGCTGATTGGCCGTTGCGGTATAGAGCGCGACCCTCAATCACCCATTGGCCCGTAGCACTTGCCCTAGCCTAGCCCCTTAGATAGCATTTCATGTCGACTTATAGTGTTTTAGACAGACTTATAGCTCGTTACGTAGACAGCACTAGAATTGCATCTTATGTAGTCATAGCACTTTATAGTACACATGTATATTGTATAATATATAATATAGTATAGTATGTATAGTTGACATATAGATACTCCACTGTTACGTTCTTAGTTTATACATGATTCATGATAACTACTTTTTATATTATGTGATGTACGACATGCTTTTGTTTTTGCTTGATCAGACCAGTGTGTGTCCAGTGGAAACCTCGTATGAATCTGATCTCAGGTCAGAATGGGTTAATCAGACCAGTGTGTGTCCAGTGGAAAACCCCGTATGAATCTGATCTCAGGTCAGAATGGGTTAATCAGACCAGTGTGTGTGCAGTGGAAAACCTCGTATGAATCTGATCTCAGGTCAGAATGGGTTAATCAGACCAGTGTGTGTCCAGTGGAAACCTCGTTATGAATCTGATCTCAGGTCAGAATGTTGTTAAACGTAAGTCGCTCTGGATCAAGAGCGTCTGCTAAATGCGGGGGGGGGGGGCGGCAGGGCTCGAGCCCCCATGAGGAATTAGACCTGAATATATCATTATATAATTCAACTCGGTCCGTCCAGTTTGTACCGCGACCGTTCGCGCAAATTCTCGTCTTTGCGTTGACTTTGTATAATAATAATAATAATAATAATAAACTTTATTTGTATAGCACCTTTCATACATAAATGCAGCTCAAAGTGCTTCACAGGGCAGGACACAAAAATAAAATACAATAAAACACAAGTAGTTAAAATGATAGAACAAAATTGAATATAAGAGCATAAAATAAATAAAAACACCACATGCAGCAATCAGTCAGGGCAGGGTAGGAACGTGCATAGTAAAACTCAACTAAAAGCAAGAGTGAAGAGGTGAGTCTTGAGTTGAGATTTAAAAATGTCTACAGAGGGTGCGTGTCTGAGCTGTCTGTATGTAATCACTAAGTCTGTATAAAACGCTATCTGAGGTGCTATTTACACGAGGATGGTGTTCATAAAAAACGGCAAAATAAAGTATCGTTTGCTGCTGTCATTTAGACGAGAACCGTGTTCACAGGAGGTGAAAACGCAACGAAGTAAAACCACCTCCCAGAGTGGAAATCTTTTAGAACGCCGTTCCCTCTGGTCTCCATATAAACAGGCAAAACGGTGGATCCGCAAAACTTGTGACATCATGGCTTACGTCAGCTCTGGTCGGCTCGCCCCGTGTCCTACGTTTTTACATGGTGTCATAGGCATGCGTCAGTTGCTAGGGGAAACGAACAACAACAACCATGTCGGATAGTCCGGTTTGCTGGAGGTGTGATGAGGACGCGACGTTTGTTTACTTTCTGTGTAGAAGAAGAACGGAAGTAGTTCTACGCATGCGTGACTTATGTCTATGGTTTATATAAGCGCTGCGTCACACGGACCCCACAAGGACACACGCCACCTAGCGACCTGGCATATATATGCATGCACTTTGTAGCGTGTTCATTCAAGTGTGCGTTCTCATGTAAATGGTCCAAAAAAATGAGAACGCAACGGGACTTTGACGTGTTATATGGAGATGGTCGCCGTCTAAAAGAGGCCTAAGTCTACATAAAGTGCTATCTATAAGGGCTAGGGCAGGGTTCCCCAATTAGCGGCCCGCGGACAAGCTGCGGCCCGCGGAAGACTTTTTTTTTGGGGGGGGGGGGGGGGGGGGTCCCAGATATAAATGGCTTTAAATGGGGGTCAGTAGCCTCTATGCATGTCAAACTGGGGGTCCTTTTCATTCATTTTTGCCCTGATCATTGATTTTCAGGGCAAGACCTCGACCTCGTGCGTGCGTGCCGGGCCCCCAGCCTGGTACCGTAGTAGCCTGGTTAATAAACCAGACTAATATCGCACGGATCCGCGGGATATTAGTCTGGGGAGGCTCAGCTTGGATTTCATTTTCAGGGAAACATTTTCTCTTTGACGCAATTGGTCAGAGCTACTGTCAGTCAAAGGTCTCGAGCATTGAAAGTCACTGTACCAAAGCCCGCCCATATTGCATACCGTGTCCCTATTGGGCGCCCACATTCTCGTGTGTAGGAAATGGGCGTAAAATTGAGCCTCTCCAGACCGAAATCCGCCGGTAGGCAATTTGTTTTGCCAACGGCTGATTCGGTCTGGTTTATTAACCAGGCTAGTACCGTAGTGCTATGGGTGATGTCCCCTCCCCCCCCCCCCAGCTTATAGAAGGCCTGAGTCATCCACCCCCCCAAGCTTAGTCGAGTCAACAGGCTCTCTAATCACATTTTCCAGGAAACAGCAAACAGGCTCTACTCAATACAATAGACTGAGCATGCATGGGAAACTGGTGGCCCCGGGGCCCACATGGGGCCCCCACCTTCACTTAATGTGGCCCTCAGGTTAATGTCAGAATACTGATATAATGTTGATTTCAGCTGTTTACAATTCCACAACATGCAAAACATGACCCGCTTTAATTACTTCAGTCTAAATTAGTAGCTCAATGCTTCAACACACGTATAATAAAAAGGCATTCGAAATTACATAAAAATGTAAATTTCCAGGATTATAATTCAAAAATAGCAAAAAATAATTCAAGATTTCAATTTGAATATAGCAAAAAATAGCCGGTCTACTTGTAGATCGGCTATTTTAGCTATGACAGTAATATGTGGCCCTAGGGAGTGAGTGTGGAAATATAGTGGCCCTCTCCATCGTCATAGTTGCCCACACCTGCAATAGAGCATGCTGGGCAACTGGTGGCCCGGGGGCCACATGGGGCCCTCAGCTTCACTTAATGTACTATACTAGAGTTCTGTGGGGGTCTGGAGTGGGGGTCACAATGTGTAATTACGCTGGTTTTGTGGATTATTTATTCTTAATGTACAAATAAATAACCGACAAAACTATAGCGTAATTTGTATTGTTGACCTATTGCATATATATTCAATTCAATTCAATTTTATTATAGTGTCAAATCACAACAAGTTGTCTCAAGACACTTTACAACCAACAAAGATCCACCCAGAGCAAGCAATATTGCGAATTTGCGACAGTGGCAACGAAAAACTCCCCTTTTTGGAGAGGAGAAAAGAACGTCAGGCAGAACCAGACTCTGGGGTGGGCGGCCATCTGCCTCGACCGTGTCGGGGGGGGGGGGGGGGGGGGGGGGTAGAGGGAGAGAGAGAGAGATAGACAGAGAGAAATAGACAGAAATAGACAGGTGGGCTCCGTGGAGGGGTCTGGTCCACATCTGGTCGAGCTCTGTGAGGCCGGGTCCAGGTCACACTTCTGGTGGGCTCCATGAAGAGGCCTGATCCACGGTCACGCTCATTCAGTCAGTTGGGGGTTAGTATTAGAGGTCCACAGAATATATATGCATGCACTTTGTAGCGTGTTCATTCAAGTGTGCGTTCTCATGTAAATGGTCCAAAAAAATGAGAACGCAACGGGACTTTGACGTGTTATATGGAGATGGTCGCCGTCTAAAAGAGGCCTAAGTCTACATAAAGTGCTATCTATAAGGGCTAGGGCAGGGTTCCCCAATTAGCGGCCCGCGGACCAGCTGCGGCCCGCGGAAGACTTTTTTTTTTGGGGGGGGGGGGGGGGTCCCAGATATAAATGGCTTTAAATGGGGGTCAGTAGCCTCTATGCATGTCAAACTGGGGGTCCTTTTCATTCATTTTTGCCCTGATCATTGATTTTCAGGGCAAGACCTCGACCTCGTGCGTGCGTGCCGGGCCCCCAGCCTGGTACCGTAGTAGCCTGGTTAATAAACCAGACTAATATCGCACGGATCCGCGGGATATTAGTCTGGGGAGGCTCAGCTTGGATTTCATTTTCAGGGAAACATTTTCTCTTTGACGCAATTGGTCAGAGCTACTGTCAGTCAAAGGTCTCGAGCATTGAAAGTCACTGTACCAAAGCCCGCCCATATTGCATACCGTGTCCCTATTGGGCGCCCACATTCTCGTGTGTAGGAAATGGGCGTAAAATTGAGCCTCTCCAGACCGAAATCCGCCGGTAGGCAATTTGTTTTGCCAACGGCTGATTCGGTCTGGTTTATTAACCAGGCTAGTACCGTAGTGCTATGGGTGATGTCCCCTCCCCCCCCCCCCCAGCTTATAGAAGGCCTGAGTCATCCACCCCCCCAAGCTTAGTCGAGTCAACAGGCTCTCTAATCACATTTTCCAGGAAACAGCAAACAGGCTCTACTCAATACAATAGACTGAGCATGCATGGGAAACTGGTGGCCCCGGGGCCCACATGGGGCCCCCACCTTCACTTAATGTGGCCCTCAGGTTAATGTCAGAATACTGATATAATGTTGATTTCAGCTGTTTACAATTCCACAACATGCAAAACATGACCCGCTTTAATTACTTCAGTCTAAATTAGTAGCTCAATGCTTCAACACACGTATAATAAAAAGGCATTCGAAATTACATAAAAATGTAAATTTCCAGGATTATAATTCAAAAATAGCAA